>NC_041386.1:748195141-748216004 GCF_002162155.2 Triticum dicoccoides | reverse complement strand
CTTAGTATTTTGCTAAGGCACACAGGAAACCATGCATAAAAAACCAAACCATACTAGTAAACTGCCATGATAATATCTTTGGACGCTTCGAGTGAAATCGGCAGGAGCCTAGCAATGAGATATCTAAGCACAGATGGGCAGCTCCTTTTCAAATGCTCATAGCCATCGGTTGCCAATATGGTAGACAAGCTTCCATAATCACATGGGACATGGCCACTATGCTGCTCAGCCAAAACTAGACTGGTGGCCACCATACTGGCATCAATGTGGCTGCATAACTTGTGTTGGCATATCAGTTTCAGCCACTCCACGTTATACTTGTCGGCTGCCTCAAGTAGATGTGCCATGTCAAGAAGCAGAGGGAAACTATCGGTATATATAAATTAATATAAATTATAAATTATGCTCGAAAGGTTGCCTCAGGAGAAGGTGAACTTGTGGCGAAGCTCAAGAGTATAGTAGAAGAGAACTGGGAGGCCACCACTAATAGCCTAACAATAATCAAACTTTGCGGTCAGATAGCTGTTACAATGATGCAGCGCACGCAGTACATCAGTACAGCGGAGACACTGTCTAAGGCTTCGAGAATCACGTGCAACCTTGAAACTGCATGCTCTTCACTGGGACTGATGGTGGTGCGAAGCGTTGGTTGCTTAAGAATGTAATATATGAGCCTTTGCGATTACTTATGGCAGGGATGCATACTACCCATGCAAATGAATTTAGCCAGACAGTCGTGTATGGAAACATGGTGTGCGTGCTAGTTTTGGGCAGTTTGAAGCATCCTGATGTGGTGATATAATATCAGTGGTGTGATGATTAGGCTGGATAGGCTGGAGCATCATGTGGCTTCTAGATCAGTGATGTAATGGTGGTTTTGATGCCTTGTAAACAACTCCATTTTCATAATGAAAATGGGGGCCGTGTGGCCCCTTTGATCGAAAAAAAAAACATGGTGTGCGAATTTAGCCCAAACTTGACAGTCATGTATGTAACAAAGTAAGCCAAAATTGTAGAACTGAAAGCAGGGACAGGTCAATTTCACAATGTATCAAGGGATGCATACATGTCTTTCAGACTTTCAGAGGGTGGTGCTGGAATTCCAGAGAGGTTGCTTGGGTGGTAGTACCATTCCAGAGCAGCACAGCGCAGCGGAGAGTGAATGACCTCCGCATGCATTAAGTTTAACGCGCACGCACACGCACACGCACAACAGCTGCTCGGCGGAGGGAAAAACAGAAGAGCACACAAACCCGGGCTTCAGTCAACCAATGGCCTTTTTTCACACACCTGCACAATCATCTAGTATGTGCATTTAGATGAGGCCAGGATGACGGATGGTAATCTTACGGCTCCGGATGCTGCAACCGTGAAGACCAAGTTCCTGGCTAAGGGATTGCAGCGCACTGTAACTGAGCGTTGTAGCACACTCCTCACTGTAGCTCGATAACGACACATGCATGCAGAAGTACAAGGCACATACAAAATGCGACAGTGACGCATGGTAATGTCACACGGGAAGGTCGCGCACAAGCCCGAGTCGTCGCAGTCCGAGCCGGTGACACCCACGGACCCGCTTAGGGCTCGCTGGGCCACGCCTCCCGATGTGCCAACTGGGCAGCCAGTCCGCTACCGGCGATTCTCAAGTGTGCTCGAGGAAACCGAAGACCAGGCCGTGCACCAACAGTTCAAGCGCTGCCTGCTTGTGCGCTGTCTTTTCAGTGCCGAGGAGCCACGAGGTGTGGATGAAGCACTCGCGAGCAAGGCATGGAAGGGTACCATGGATGTCGAGATGCGGTCCATCATCGACAATAAAACCTGGGAGCTTGCTCAGCTCCTGGCTGGACACAAGGCGATCGGGTTGAAGTGGGTATACCGCGTCAAGCGTGATCTAGTGGGCAACATCGTCAAGCATAAGGCCCGCCTCGTGCCAAAAGATATGTCCAGCGCTAGGGGGTGGATTTTCAAGAGGTTTTCGCTCCTCTAGCTCGCATGGAGACAGTACGGCTGCTGCTGGCCCTTGGTGAACACTCCGGCTGGGAGGTCCATCATATGGACGTGAAATCTGTCTTTCTGAACGGTGATCTCACTAAAGAGGTATACGTTGCTCAGCCGCCGGGGTACGAGGTCGCCGGCAAGGAGGAAAGTTTAGTGCGCCTCCGCAAGGTGCTGTTCGGACTGCATCAGGCTCCGCGCGCTTGGTACGCGAAGCTGGACGAATCGCTGGCTGCACTCGGCTTCACATGCAGCCCTCTGGAACACGCCGTCTACCGACGCGGCGACGCGCACTCGTATCTGCTGGTGGGGGCTTATGTGGACGATCTGATTATCACTGGCACAAATGCAGCGGACATAGCCTCCTTCAAGGAACAGATGCAGCAGCTCCTCAAAATGAGTGACCTTATTAAGCTGACTTACTACTTGGGCGTTGAAGTGGAGGAAAACAGCGACGACATCACTCTCAGTCAGAAGAGCTATGCGGAAAAGATTCTGGATACGGCAAACATGGAGAGCTACAACAGTTGTCACACACCTATGGAATGTCGTCTCAAGTTGAAGAAAGAAGATGATGGTGAGCCCTTTGACGCCACTCTGCAGGGTGATTGGGAGTCTACGCTATCTAGTGAATACCGGGCCTGACATAGCACTCCGTTGGCATTGTCAGCCGGTTCATGGAGAAGCCCGGCACACATCACTGGGCCGCGGTCAAGCAAATCCTAAGGTATGTGAATGGCACCAAGCACTATGGTTGTAGCTACAAGAGAGGCCAGGGCACTGCCGGACTGCTCGGATTCAGCGACAGCGATCACGCCGGCAACGTCGGCGACCGCAAAAGCCCCTCCGGGCACGTTTTCTACCTTGGTAAGAATCTGATCACCTGGAGCTCTCAGAAGCAGAAGATAGTCACTCTTTCTTCATGTGTGGCAGAGTATGTGGCTATAGCTGCTGCAACATGTCAAGGGTTGTGGCTGAGCAAGCTGTTGGGAGACATAATAGGGGTCTCGCCAACAAGGTTCAGACTACTAGTGGACAACAAATCGGCCATAGCCTTGAGCAAAAATCCAATCCACCATGACCGAAGCAAACAAATAGATGTGAAGTTCCACTTTGTCAGGGATTGTATGGACAAAGAGAAAGTGGAGATTGATCATCTGGGTACGCAGGACCAACTGGCCGATGCACTTACCAAGGCAATCAGACGAGTTTGCTTCATTGAGATGAGACAGAGACTTGGGGTGATCGGCTTGGTGTAGTGAGATTAGTGAAGGAAATATGCCCTAGAGGCAATAATAAAGTTATTATTTATTTTCTTATTTCATGATAAATGTTTATTATTCATGCTAGAATTGTATTAACCGGAAACATAATATATGTGTGAATACATAGACAAACATAGTGTCATTAGTATGCCTCTACTTGACTAGCTCGTTAATCAAAGATGGTTAAGTTTCCTAACCATAGACATGAGTTGTCATTTGATTAATGGGATCACATCATTAGGAGAATGATGTGATTGACTTGACCCATTCCGTTAGCTTAGCACTTGATCGTTTAGTATGTTGCTATTGCTTTCTTCATGACATATACATGTTCCTATGACTATGAGATTATGCAACTCCCATTTACCGGAGGAACACTTTGTGTGCTATCAAACGTCACAACGTAACTGGGTTATTATAAAGGTGCTCTACAGGTGTCTCCGAAGGTACTTGTTGAGTTGGCGTATTTCGAGATTTGAATTTGTCACTCCGATTGTCGGAGAAGTATCTCTGGGCCCACTCGATAATGCACATCACTTAAGCCTTGCAAGCATTGCAACTAATGAGTTAGTTGCGGGATGATGTATTACGGAATGAGTAAAGAGACTTGCCGGTAACGAGATTGAACTAGGTATTGAGATACCAATGATCGAATCTCGGGCAAGTAACATACCGATGACAAAGGGAACAACGTATGTTGTTATGCGGTTTGACCGATAAAGGTCTTCGTAGAATATGTGGGAGCCAATATGAGCATCCAGGTTCCGCTATTGGTTATTGACCGGAGACTAGTCTCGGTCATGTCTACATAGTTCTCGAACCCGTAGGGTCCGCACGCTTAACGTTCGGTGACGATCGGTATTATGAGTTTATGTGCTTTGATGTACCGAAGGAGTTCGGAGTCCCGGATGAGATCGGGGACATGACTAGGAGTCTCCAAATGGTCGAGACATAAAGATCGATATATTGGACGACTATATTCGGACATCGGAAAGGTTCCGAGTGATTCGGGTATTTATCGGAGTACCGAAGAGTTACGGGAATTCGCCGGGGAGTATATGGGCCTTATTGGGCCATACGAGAATAGAGGAGAGAGGCCAAAAGGAAGGAGGCGCGCGCCCCCCCTCTAATCCTAATTGGACAAGGGGTGCAGCCCCCTTTTCCTTCTTCCTCGCCCCCTCTTTCCTTCTCTCCTACTACAACAAGGGAAGGAGGAGTCCTACTCCCACCGGGAGTAGGACTCCCCCCTTGGCGCACCCTCCTCCTAGGCCGGCTACCTCCCCCCTTGCTCCTTTATATACGGGGGCAGGGGGCACCTCTAGACACAACAATTGGTCATTGATCTCTTAGCCGTGTGCGGTGCCCCCCTCCACCATAGTCCTCCTCGATAATATCGTAGCGGTGCTTAGGCGAAGCCCTACGACGGTAGAACATCATCATCATCACCACGTCGTCGTGCTGACGGAACTCTCCCTCGACACTCGGCTGGATTGGAGTTCGAGGGACGTCATCAAGCTGAACGTGTGCTGAACTCGGAGGTGCCGCACGTTCGATACTTGATCGGTCGGATCGTGAAGACGTACGACTACATCAACCGCGTTGTGCTAACGCTTCCGCTTTCGGTCTACGAGGGTACATGGACAACACTCTCCCCTCTCGTTGCTATGCATCACCATGATCTTGCGTGTGCGTAGGAATATTTTGAAATTACTACGTTCCCCAACAGTGGCATCCGAGCCAGGTTTTATGCGTAGATGTTATATGCACGAGTAGAACACAAGTGATTTGTGGGCGATACAAGTCATACTTCTTACCAGCATGTCATACTTTGGTTCGGCGGTATTGTTGGATGAAGCGGCCCGGACCAACATTACGCGTACGCTTACGCGAGGCTGGTTCTACCGACGTGCTTTGCACACAGGTGGCTGGCGGGTGTCAGTTTCTTCAACTTTAGTTGAACCGAGTGTGGCTACGCCCGGTCCTTGAGAAGGTTAAAACATCACTAACTTGACGAACTATCATTTTGGTCTTGATGCGTAGGTAAGAACGGTTCTTGCTCAACCCGTAGCAGCCACGTAAAACTTGCAACAACAAAGTAGAGGACGTCTAACTTGTTTTTGCAGGGCATGTTGTGATGTGATATGGTCAAGACGTGATGAGATATAAGTTGTTGTATGAAATGATCATGTTTTGTTAAAGTTATCGGCAACTGGCAGAAGCCTTATGGTTGTCTCTTTATTGCATAAGATGCAAGCGCCAAATAATTGATTTACTTTATCGCTAGGCGATAGCAATAGTTGCAAGAGCAATAATTGGCAAGACGACCATGTGACGACACATTGATATAGATCAAGATGATGGAGATCATGGTGTCGTGCCGGTGATGATAGAGATCATGACAATACTTTGGAGATGGAGATCAAAGGCGCAAGATGATCATGGCCATATCATGTCACATATTTTGATTGCATATGATGTTTATCTTTTATACATCTTATTTTGCTTAGTTCGACGGTAGCATTATAAGATGATCTCTCACTATATTTCAAGGTATAAGTGTTCTCCCTGAGTATGCACCGTTGCGAGAGTTCTTCGTGCTGAGACACCACATGATGATCGGGTGTGATAGGCTCTTCGTTCAAATACAACGGGTGCAAAACACTTGCACACACGGAATACTCAGGTTAAACTTGACGAGCCTAGCATATACAGATATGGCCTCGGAACACTGGAGACCGAAAGGTCGAGCGTGAATCATATAGTAGATATGATCAACATAGTGACGGTCACCATTGAAAACTACTCCATCTCACGTGATGATCGGACATGGTTTAGTTGATTTGGATCACGTGATCACTTAGATGATTAGAGGGATATCTATCTTAAGTAATATGATTAATTAAACTTTAATTTATCATGAACTTAGTCCTGGTAGTATTTTGCAAATTATGTTCTAGATCAATAGATCACGTTGTTGCTTCCCTATGTTTTATATGTGTTCCTAGAGAAAACTAAGTTGAAGGATATTAGTAGCAATGATGCGGATTTGATCTGTGATCTGAGAATTGTCCTCATTGCTGCACAGAAGAATTATGTCCTTGATGCACCGCTAGGTGACGGACCTATTGCAGGAGCAGATGCAGATGTTATGAACGTTTGGCTAGCTCAATATGATGACTACTTAATAGTTTAGTGCACCATACTTAATGGCTTAGAATCGGGACTTCAAAGACGTTTTGAACGTCATGGGCCATCTGAGATGTTCCAGGAGTTGAAGTTAATATTTCAAGCAAATGCTCGAGTTGAGAGATATGAAGTCTCCAACAAGTTCTATAGCTAAAAGATGGAGGAGAATTGCTCAACTAATGAGCATGTGCTCATTGTTTGGGTACTAAAATCGCTTGAATCAAGTGGGAGTTAATCTTCCAGATAAGATAGTGATTGACAGAGTTCCCTAGTCACCATCACCAAGTTAGTAGAACTTCGTGATGAACTATAGTATGCAAAGGATGACGAAAATGATTCCCGAGCTCTTCGCGATGTTGAAATCAATGAAGGTAGAAATCAAGAAAGAGCATCAAGTGTTGATGATAGACAAGACCACTAGTTTCAAGAAAAGGGCAAAGGGAAAGAAAGGGAACTTCTAGTAGAATGACAAACAAGTTGTCACTCCCGCGAAGAAGCCCAAAGCTGGACCAAAGCCTGAAAATGAGTGCTTACATTGCAAAGGAAATGGTTACTGGAAACGGAAATGCCTTGAATATTTGGTGAATAAGAAGGATGGCAAATTGAACAAGGGTATATTTGATATACAGGTTATTGATGTGTGCCTTACTAGTGTTTATAGTAGCCCCTGAGTATTTGATACTTGTTCGGTTGCTAAGATTAGTATCTCGAAACAGGAGTTACATAATAAACAGAGACTAGTTGAGGGGAAGTGACGATGAGTGTTGGAAGTAGTTCCAAGATTGATATGATCATCATCACACACTCCCTATAATTTCGGGATTAGTGTTAAACCTAAATAAATGTTATTTGGCGTTTGCGTTGAGCATGAATATGATTTGATCATGTTTATTGCAAAACGGTTATTCATTTAAAGTCAGAGAATAATTGTTGTTATGTTTACATGAATAAAACCTTCAATGGTCATACACCCAATGAAAATAGTTTGTTGGATCTCGATCGTAGTGATACACATATTCATAATATTGATGCCAAAAGATGCAAAGTTAATAATGATAGTGCAACTTATTTGTGGCACTGCCGTTTGGGTCATATCGGTGTAAAGTGCATGAAGAAACTCCACAAAGATGGATTTTTAGAATCACTTGGTTATGAATCATTTGATGCTTGCGAACCATGCCTTTTCGGCAAGATGAGTAAAACTCCGTTCTTCGGAACAATGGAATGAGCTACTGACTTGTTGGAAATAATACATACCGATGTATGCGGTTCAATGAGTGTTGATGCTCGTGGCGGGTATCGTTATTTTCTGACCTTCACAGATGATTTGAGCAGATATGAGTATATCTACTTGATGAGACATAAGTCTGAAATATTTTAAGAAGTTCAAAGAATTTCAGAATGAAGTGGAAAATCATCATAACAAGAAAATAAAGTTTCAGCGATTTGATCGCAGAGACGAATATTGAGTTACGAGTTTGGTCTTCAATTAAAACAATGTGGAATAGTTTCACAAACTCATGCACCACAGCGTAATGGTGTGTCCGAACGTCGTAACCACACTTTATTAGATATGGTGCGATCTATGATGTCTCTTATTGATTTACCATTATCATTTTGGGATTATGCATTAAAGAGAGCTGCATTCACTTTAAATAGGACACCATCAAAATCCGTTGAGACGACGCCTTATGAACTGTGGTTTGGCAAGAAACCAAAGTTGTCGTTTTTTAAAGTTTGGGGCTGCGATGCTTTTGTGAAAAAGTTTCAACCTGATAAGCTCGAACCCAAATCGGAGAAGTGCGTCTTCATAGAATACCCAAAGGAAACTGTTGGGTACACCTTCTATCACAGATCTGAAGGCAAGATATTCGTTGCTAAGAATGGATCCTTTGTAGAGAAGAAGTTTCTCTCAAAAGAAGTGAGTGGAAGGAAAGTAGAACTTGATAAGGTAATTGTACCTTCTCCCGAATTCGAAAGTAGTTCATCACAGAAATCAGTTTCAGTGATGCCTACACCGATTAGTGAGGAAGTTAATGATGATGATCATGAAACTTTGGATCAAGTTACTACAGAATCTCGTTGGTCTTACAGAGTATGGTCCGCACTAGAGTGGTACTGTAATCCTTTTCTGAAAGTCATGTTACTAGACCATGATAAACCTACGAACTATGAGGAAGCGATGATGAGCCCAGATTCCACGAAATGGCTGGAGGCCATGAAATCTGAGATAGGATCCATGTATGAGAACAAAGTATGGACTTTGGTGGACTTGCCCGATGATCGGCAATCCATAGAAAATAAACGGATCTTCAAGAGGAAGATGGACGTTGATAGTAGTGTTACTATCTACAAAGCTTGACTTGTTGCAAAAATGTTTTCGACAAGTTCAAGGTGTTGACTACAATGAGACTTTTCTCAACTGTAGCGATGCTTAAGTCTGTCCGAATCATGTTAGCAATTGCCACATTTTATGAAATCTGGCAAATGGATGTCAAAACTGCATTCCTTAATGGTTTTCTTAAAGAAGAGTTGTATATGATGCAACCAGAAGGTTTTGTCAATCCTAAAGGTGCTAACAAAATGTGCAAGCTCCAGCGATCCATCTATGGACTGGTGCAAACATCTCGGAGTTGGAATATACGCTTTGATAAGTTGATCAAAGCATATAGTTTTATACGGACTTGCAGTGAAGCCTGTATTTACAATAAAGTGAGTGGGAGCACTACAACCTTTCTGATAAGTATATGTAAGTGACATACTGTTGATCAAAAATGATGTAGAGTTTTTTCTAGGAATCATAAAGAAGTGTTTGAAAGGAGTTCTTTAAAAGAAAGACCTCAGTAAAGCTACTTACATATTGAGCATCAAGATCTATTGAGATAGGTCAAGACGCTTGATAAGATTTTCAATGAGTAAATACCTTGACAAGATTTTGAAGTAGTTCAAAATGGAACAGTCAAAGAAAGAGTTCTTGCCTGTGTTGTAAAGGTATGAAATTGAGTAAGACTCAAATCCCGACAACGGCAGAAAATAGAAAGAGAATGAAAGTCATTCCCTATGCCTCAGTCATAGGTTCTATAAAAGAATGCCATGCTATGGACCAGACCTATTGTATACTATGCCCTGGTTTGGCAAGGGAGTACAATGGTGATCTAGGAGTAGATCACTGGACATTGGTCAAAGTTATCATTAGTGGAATAAGGATATGTTTCTCGATTATGGAGGTGACAAGAGGTTCGTCATAAAGGGTTACGTCGATGCAAGATTTGACACTGACCCAGATGACTCTAAGTCTCAATCTGGATACATATTGAAAGTGGGAGCAATTAGCTAGAGTAGCTCCATACAGAGCATTGTAGACATAGAATATTTGGAAAATACATACGGCTCTGAATATGACAGACCCGTAGACTAAACTTCTCTCACGAGCAAAACATGATCACACCTTAGTACTCTTTGGGTGTTAATCACATATCGATGTGAACTAGATTATTGACTCTAGTAAACCCTTTGGGTGTTGGTCACATGACAAAGTGAACTATGGGTGTTAATCATATACAGATATGAATATTAGTGTTAAATCACATGGCGATGTGAACTAGATTATTGATTCTAGTGCAAGTGGGAGACTGAAGGAAATATGCCCTAGAGGCAATAATAAATTTATTATTTATTTCCTTATTTCATGATAAATGTTTATTATTCATGCTAGAATTGTATTAACCGGAAACATAATATATGTGTGAATACATAGACAAACATAGTGTCACTAGTATGCCACTACTTGATTAGCTCGTTAATCAAAGATGGTTAAGTTTCCTAACCATAGACATGAGTTGTCATTTGATTAACGGGATCACATCATTAAGAGAATGATGTGATTGACTTGACCCATTCCGTTAGCTTAGCACTTGATCGTTTAGTATGTTGCTATTGCTTTCTTCATGACTTATACATGTTCCTATGACTATGAGATTATGCAATTCACATTTACCGGAGGAACACTTTGTGTGCCACCAAACGTAACAACGTAACTGGGTGATTATAAAGGTGCTCTACAGGTGTATCCAAAGGTACTTGTTGAGTTGGCGTATTTCGAGATTAGGATTTGTAACTCCGATTGTCGGAGAGGTATCTCTGGGCCCACTCGATAATGCACATCACTTAAGCCTTGCAAGCATTGCAACTAATGAGTTGGTTGCGGGATAATGTATTACGGAACGAGTAAAGAGACTTGCCGGTAACGAGATTGAACTAGGTATTGAGATACCGACGATCGAATCTCGGGCAAGTAACATACCAATGACAAAGGGAACAACGTATGTTGTTATGCGGTTTGACCGATAAGGATCTTCGTAGAATATGTGGGAGCCAATATGAGCATCCAGGTTCCACTATTGGTTATTGACCGGAGACTAGTCTCGGTCATGTCTA
The DNA here is from genome assembly GCF_002162155.2 of Triticum dicoccoides. Taxonomy (NCBI): domain Eukaryota; kingdom Viridiplantae; phylum Streptophyta; class Magnoliopsida; order Poales; family Poaceae; genus Triticum; species Triticum dicoccoides. The sequence continues at coordinate 748,205,121 of NC_041386.1, read as the reverse complement.
CATAGTTCTCGAATCCGTAGGGTCCGCACGCTTAACGTTCGGTGATGAACAGTATTATGAGTTTATGTGTTTTGATGTACCGAAGGAGTTCGGAGTCCGGATGAGATTGGGGACATGACGAGGAGTCTCAAAATGGTCGAGACGTAAAGATTGATATATTGGACACTATATTCGGACATCGGAAAGGTTCCGAATGATTCGGGTATTTATCGGAGTACCAGAGAGTTACGGGAATTCGCCGGGGAGTATATGGGCCTTATTGGGCCATACGGGAATAGAAGAGAGAGGCCAAAAGGAAGGAGGCGCGCGCCCCCCCCCCCTCTAGTCCTAATTGGACAAGGGGTGCAGCCCCCTTTTCCTTTTTCCTCTCCCCCTCTTTCCTTCTCTCCTACTCCAACAAGGGAAGGAGGAGTCCTACTCCCGGTGGGAGTAGGACTCCCCCCTTGGCGCGCCCTCCTCCTAGGCCGGCCGCCTCCCCCCTTTCTCCTTTATATACGGGGGCTGGGGGCACCTCTAGACACAACAATTGATCATTGATCTCTTAGCCGTGTGCGGTGCCCCCCTTCACCATAATCCTCCTCGATAATATTGTAGCGGTGCTTAGGCGAAGCCCTGCGATGGTAGAACATCATCGTCATCACCACGCCGTTGTGCTCACGGAACTCTCCCTCGACACTTGGCTGGATCGGAGTTCGAGGGACGTCATCGAGATGAACGTGTGCTGAACTCGGAGGTGCCGTACGTTCGGTACCTGATCGGCCGGATCGTGAAGACGTACGACTACATCAACCGCATTGTGCTAACGCTTCCGCTTTCGGTCTACGAGGGTACGTGGACAACACTCTCCCCTCTCGTTGCTATGCATCACCATGATCTTGCGTGTGCGTGGGAATATTTTGAAATTACTACATCCCCAACAATTAGGGGGGTGAAATGTTATGCCTAGACTAATCTCATGCATGCAACGAGTAGTAGCATTCATTTTCTGTTTAAACTTTAAATGAAAACCAACAATACAACAGATCGTTTATTTAGATGTGGCGACATATAGGGTGGTGTCATGTTACATCTAGATGAGATATAGTCAGATCCTTTTTTTTAGTTTATTGTTCCGCGGCGATGAAAATGTACATTAAGCTGGACAATGCGTGAACATCTCGGCGACCGCTACGCTGTACGACGGCGGGTTACGTGGGCGGAAGAGCACAGATCTGTCTTGCTCCTGTGTCGGGGCCTCTCCGAATCCCGAGACGGTCCCCGATCGCACGACCTCGGATCTCATCCTTACCAACATCGCTCCAAAGTAGCCGTCACCGATCAGGTGGTGTGTTCCCCACTGACAGCGCGACCTCCTCGGCATACGGCAGCCGGATCTTCTTTAGTGACTTGTCGTTCGAAGCCCACAGTAGTAGAAAACAGGGATTTGGTCCTAGACAGATAAGAGCATTAGTCCCGGTCGTGTTATGAACCAGGACTAATGGGAGCATCAGTCCTAGTTTAAGAGGCTAGGACACCAGTCAGGCCTCGGCAGGCATAAATCCCGGTTCCAGCCACCAACCGGGACTAAAGGGGTTGCTGGCCCTTCACTAGTACATAACCGGGATTTATCACCGGTTCGTAAGGCCCTTTAGTGCCGGTTCTCTAACCGGCACTAAATGGTAGGGACTAAAGGTCCCCCCCCCCTTTTAGTACCGGTTCAACGCGAACCTTCACTAAAGGGCCACCATGTGGCACGAGCCAGTGCCGGGGGCGGGGAGACCTTTAGTACCGGTTGGTAACACCAACCGGTACTAAAAGGTTTGCAGGGTTTTTGGTTCATGATTTCTTTTTCCTTTAATTTTGTGTTTTCCATTTAATTCTTTTTTATTTGCTGGCATTTACAATACTACATATTGTACACGTTATGCATATATATACGAATGTCTCGAACCACCATTCACATACACACATGTATATACATACAATTTCTCTTACTTGGAGGGCATTACTGTGGGTAGTGGGTAATGGTATTCTCCTTTGGGATCTATGACCTGGTCGAGCAAAAATCCCGCTATTTCCTCTTGAATTGCTCGTACGCGATCCATTGGTAGGAGCTTATCCCGCACCCAATTGAACTTTTAAGGAGATCAATATGCATGTATTAGTTGTGTTATTAGATATCGATAATGATGTAAAAGTTGTGAATAGTGTTCTGACAAACGTACCCATAGCTGTCTAGCATCTTTGGTCCTTTCGGACGACTTGATTCTGTGGAAATACGGAAACTTTTGCTTCCAGTAACAAAATTGTTAAATTCAATGGAATGCGATAAAATTCTGGTTTTTTTTACAGACGATTGACATACAAATTTTTCCATGTTTTCCTAATTTTTCAGAATTTTTGTAGTAAAATAAGTATGGTAATTCTGCAGATCATTACAGACATGTTGCTGTTTGAAAACAGAAGGTTTTCTATCATTGTCTGAATTCTTCTGGGAAGTCAGAACGCGATAAATCATGAAACAACAAATTTTCTACAGTGTGGTATTTTTTCAGAACTTTTGAACTTAGAGAAGTATGGATGTTCTTGCATTGTTTATAGACTATCACGTCTTGCATTCATTTGTAGTGATTTTCAATTTAAGGGTCATTTAGCTCGAAAAAATAGCAAATGAAGTCCTACATAATGCATGAAGGAATTTGTTTGCACATAATATTTTTTCGCGTTTTAAATGCCAAAACACATAAGTACCCTAACTATTACAAAGATTCCCTCCGGTTTGTTCGAAGTGGGACCTTCCAGATATATATGCCCAGAAACTCACTCGAGAAGAAAGTGATGCCAGTGAAAGCCGATCACATCCCAGAGTGGGATCTTTGGGTATGAAACTTTTTCTTCGCGGGTGTCCCTTTGTGTCGTAACCATGGACAATCTTCATCATTTAACTAGATGCTCGGGTCAATAATCACTGTGAATAGAGCAATTTCATCAAACTTTTCATAATCTTCTGACATGTCTGCCTTGTCATCCACTCCCACGATGTTTCTTTTTCCTTAAAGAACTATGTGGCGCTTTGGCTCATCGTATGATGTATTCGCCTCCTTATCTTTTCTTTTTCTCGGCTTGATAGACATGTCCTTCACATAGAAAACATGTGCCACATCATTGGCTAGGACGAATGGTTCGTCCGCGTACACAAGATTGTTGAGATCCACTGTTTTCATTCCGTACTGCGGGTTTTCCATTACCCCGCCTCGTGTCATATTGACCATTTGCACCGAAACAAAGGGACCTTCAAACCACGTCCATAGTCAAGTTCCCATATGTCCTCTATGTAACCATAATATGTGTCCTCTCCCCTCTTGGTTGCCACATCAAAGCGGACACCAATGTTTTGGTTGGTGCTCTTCTTATCTTGGGCGATCGTGCAAAATGTATTCCCATTTATCTCGTACCCTTTGAAAGTCATTATATTCGAAGATGGTAACTGGGACAGCAAGTACAGGTCATCTTCCACAGTGGCGTCATGCATGGCACGTGTGTGCAACCAACCTGCGAAAGTCCCCGTTTTGATTATGTGTAATCCAGTCGTCAGACTGCTCCTGGTGTTTGGAGCATAGAAAATTCGTGTGTTCCTCCGTATATGGAGCCACCAAGGCGGAATTTTGTAGAACTGTGTAGTGTGCTTGAGTGAGAGAATGCCCGTCCATACATAGTATTTGATCCGGTCCTAGTGTGCCATTTCCACCCAGTCTGCCCTTATGCCCTGATTCAGGAACACCAATCGGCTTAAGTTCAGGAATAAAGTCAATAGAAAACTCAATGACTTCCTCATTTTCATGGCCCTTGGAGATGCTTCCTTCTGGCCTAGCACGGTTATGAGCATATTTCTTTAAAACTTCCATGAAGCACTCAAAGGGGAACATAGTGTGTAGAAATACAGGACCAGAACGTTAATCTATTCGCATAGGTGAACTAGGACGTGCGTCATGATGTTGAAGAAGGATGGTGGGAACACCAACTCGAAATTGACAAGACATTGCACCAAATCATTCTCTAACCTTGGTATGATTTCTGGATCGATTACCTTCTGAGAGATTGCATTGAGGAATGCACATAGCTTCACAATGGCTAATCGAACGTTTTCCGGTAGAAGCCCCCTCAATGCAACCGGAAGCAGTTGCATCATAATCACGTGGCAGTCATGAGACTTTAGGTTCTGGAACTTTTTCTCTGCCATATTTATTATTCCCTTTATATTCGACGAGAAGCCATACGATACCTTCATACTGAGCAGGCATTCAAAGAAGATTTCCTTCTCTTCTTTGGTAAGAGCATAGCTGGCATGACCCTGATGTATGCCGTCTTTTCCGTGCATACGTTGCTGGTCCTCCCGTGCCTCCGGTGTATCTTTTGTCTTCCCATAAACGCCCAAGAAGCCAAGCAGGGTCACGCAAAGATTCTTCGTCACGTGCATCACGTCGATTGCGGAACGGACCTGGTCTTTCCAATAGGGCAGGTCCCAATATATAGATTTCTTCTTCCACATGGGTGCGTGTCCGTCAGCGTCATTCGGAACAGATTGTCCGCCAGGACCCTTTCCAAATATTACCTTCAAATCCTTGACCATATCATGTACATCATCACTAGTACGGTGGCGAGGCTTCGTCCGGTGATCCGCCTCACCTTTGAAATGCTTGCCTTTCTTTCTTACGGGATGCCTGCTCGGAAGAAATCGACGATGTCCCAGGTACACATTCTTCCTACAATTATCCAAATATTTATTGTCAGTGTCATCCGAACAGTATGTGCATGCGCGGTATCCCTTATTTGTCTGTGTGAAAGGTTACTGAGAGCAGGCCAATCATTGATGGTCACGAACAGCAACGCCTTCAGGTCAAATTCTTCCTGTATGTGCTCATCTTATGCACGTACACCTTTTTCATTCCACAACTTTAAGAGTTCTTCAACTAATGGCCTTAGGTACACATCAATGTCGTTGCCGGGTACCTTAGGGCCTTCGATGAGCACCGGCATCATAATGAACTTCCGCTTCATGCACAACCAAGGAGGAAGGTTATACATACATAGAGTCACAGGCCAGGTGCTATGGTTGCTGCTTTGCTCCCCAAAAGGATTAATGCCATCTGCGCTTAGACTAAACCATACGCTCCTTGCGTCACCTACAAAGTCCTCCCTGTACTTTCTCTCGATTTTTCTCCACTACGACCCGTCAGCGGGTACTCTCAACATCCCGTCTTTCTTATGGTCTTCTCTGTGCCATCGCATCGCCTTGGCAAGCTCTTTGTTTTGGAACAAATGTTTCAACTGTGGTATTATAGGAGCTTACCATATCACCTTGGCAGGAATCTTCTTCCTGGGGCGCTCGCCCTTGACATCACCAGGGTCATCGCGGCCGATCTTATAGCGCAATGAACCGCATATCGGGCACGCGTTCAAATCCTCGTACTCACCGCGGTAGAGGATGCAGTCATTAGGGCATGCATGTATCTTCTGCAACTCTAACCCTAGAGGGAAGACAACCTTCTTTGCTTCGTACGTACTCTCGGGCAATTCGTTGTCCTTTGAAAGCATCTTCTTTAATATTATTGGCAACTTTTCAAATTCCTTGTCAGATACACCATTCTCTGCCTTCCATTGCAACAATTCCAGTGTGGTGCCAAGCTTTTTCTTGTCAGCTTCACAATTCGGGTACAACTTTCTTGTGATCCTCTAACATGCGCTGCAACTTCTTCTTCTCCTTTTTACTTGCGCAGTTTCTCTTAGCATCGGCAATGGCCCGACCTAGATCATCAGCTGGCTCCTCTGATGCCTCTTTTTCAGCTTCTTCCTGCGTTGCCGCCTCAGCTTCTTCCCCCATTGTTGTATCATCGTATTCAGGGAACACATGGCTAGGATAGCTATCATCGTCCTCTTCTTCTTCATTGTCTTCCATCATAACCCCTCTTTCTCTTTGCCTGGTCCAAACATTATAGTGGGGCATGAAACCGGACTCAAACAGGTGGACGTGAATGGTTCTTGAGTTAGAGTAATTGTGATAATTCTTACAGCCAGCACATGGACAAGGCATTAAACCATCCGCCTGCTTGTTTGCCTCGGCCGCAAGCAGAAAAGTATGCACGCCATCAACGAACTGGGGAGAGCATCGGTCATCGTACATCCATTACCGTCTCATCTTCATTACACAACACCGAATAGACCAAATTAATACAAGTTCATACAACACTTAAATGCAACATACAAATAACTTTCTAGCTAAAGCATTTAAATGCAAAAACAAATACGATCAAGATCGCAACTAAGGTAACAATTGATCCAACAACATAATGATACCAAGCCTAACTATCAATGGCATATTTTCTAATCTTTCTAATCTTCAAGCGCATTTTCTCCAGCTAGATCTTGTGATTATCGACGACATTGGCAACATGCAACTCCAATTCCATCTTCTCCCCATTAATTCTTTTCAATTTTTCTTTCAAATACTCGTTTTCTTTTTCAACTAAATTTAACCTCTCGACAATAGGGTCAGTTGGAATTTCCGGTTCACATACCTCCTAGATAAAAATATCTATGTCAACTTGATGGGCTTAATTTGCCATAAACACGAAATGCAACAAATAGTTATAAAAGAGAATATACCACATCTGAATCATAACCCGGACGAGTGCCGACAGGGACGGATATCAAAACCATGGCACTATGTATAACAAACAACGTACGGGTAAGATAATTATACGAGTAACTATATATCTAAATCACACAAACATGAATTTTTATATAAAAAAGGTAAGAACAAGAGGCTCACCACAAGGTGGTGCCGGCGACGGGACGGTGCGGGCGATCGACGGTGGTTACGACAGAGACGGGAAGGCACTAGGTAAACCACACCTACATATGCAAACTAAGTGTTATTTTGACCTCAGATTGCATATAAATCAAATACTACCACATATAATTCCTCCCAAAATAAAACCCACAAATCACTATACTTATAGAGTATTGCAAGAGCTAATATAGCAATGAGAGATGAAAGGACAAAGTTGCTAATCTTTGTGATCATTTGGATGGATGGGGTGCCTTCAAATCTTCACAAATTTTGGCAAAAATGAAGTGTGAGCTCGAGAGGAAGAGGAAGAAAACAGAGGAGAGGGGAAAGGGGAAGAACAGAGCGCTCTGACTCGATGAAGGAGTTTATATTGGATGACCATTAGTACCGATTGGTTATACGAACCGAGACTAAAGTTGCATCTCTAGTCCCGGTTCATATAACCAACCGGTACTAAAGGTGCTGGTGGGGCCCCAGCCTGACACAAGCCTGCCACCACATCTTTAGTACCAGTTGGTGGCACGAACCGGTACTAAAGATTTGCCACGAACCGGTACTAATGATCGCTGCCCGCCTAGCCGTTGGAACCGGCACTAATGAGCATATTAGTGCAGGTTCAGTTACAAACCGGGACTAATGTGCTTCACATTAGGCCCTTTTTCTACTTGTGCTTAGTCTCGGTTGGTGTCTGAAACTGGGACTAAAGGTTAGGCAATTAGTCCCTGTTTTAGACACAAGCCGGGACTAAAGTTTTGCCTATATATATCCACGCCCCCCCATCTCCTCTGTTTTTTGGCCGTGCAAGGGTGGGGGTGTGGGCTACTCTGGCTTTTTTTCCTATATATACACATGAGGTGTTTGATGAAATGCCGGAGCCACACTTAAGTTTTCTCCTATGTTCTGCCTCCAAGCTCGACCTCCAAGCTACATTTTCCCAAGATTTGTCTAGGTTTGGCGGTGCACCAACTATACAAGTGTTCTAAAAGGTGAGCAACTTCATCTTTTCATCTCTCACTGCTAGTTTAGCTCATTTCAAATGCTCTAGTAGTAGAGTGGTTTGTGGGTTTTTAGTGGAGGAGTGTATGTGGGAGTTCTTTTGATTTAGATGCACAATTTCAGCTCAAATTAACTTCTTAGAGTCTGCACATGTGTAGGGTGTCGTCGCGTCCCCGTCCTCACCGCCGTCGATCACCCGCGCCGATCTCGTCGCGGACACCATCGTGGTGAGCCTCTTGTTCTTATCTTCTTTTTAAAAGAAAAAAAATTCTTACTTGTATGGTTTAGATAGCTACTTGTATAATTTTCTTACTTTTATTATTGTTTTTTATTATATAGTGCCATGGTTTTGGTATCCACCCCGTCGGCTCTCATCTGTCTATGATTCGGATGGTATATTATCTTTTATAACTATATGTTTCATTTAGTGTCGCCGCAGAAATCCATGAAATAAAATAAATTTAAACTACACAGTGCAGTGATTATGATTGAGTTCTTTTATGTTTTTTTCAACTGTTAGGGCCGCATCCGTCTTTTCGCACCGGGGCCTCGAATTCCTGGAGACGGCCATGGCTATCTAGATTGTACTTATTCTTCTATATCTGCACTCCTGAAGGGACTACCATGTTGTATACTAATGCAGAAGGAATACTAGAGTCTCTTCGTCCTCACACAAATCTTGAAGCCTTAATGTTATATCATTATACCGGTGCCAAATTCTCATCACGGATGCACAACCCTACGCTATTAGAACATCTTAGTGAACTTGCTCTGGATGGATGCAAAAACTGCAAGGATCTTCAACCATTATGGCAGCTGCCCTCTCTCTGGCACTTGCGTTTGGAAGACCTAGATAGCTTGACAAGTATGTGTGTTGGTAATGATGATACCCACAATGTGGAATCATGTATTTCTCCGCCACCCTTCTTTCCTAAGGTGGAAATTATGTCGCTACATGCCTAAGCTAGAGAGATGGCACCAGGAGGTGGCAGGAGAAGTAGCTGTTGTGTCATTCCCTCAGCTCAAGGTTCTATGTATTGTTAACTGCCCAAGGTTAGAGACGCTACCGGATGGACTCCTGCAGCAGCTCCCAGCCCTCGAAACACTACGTGTCGTTGAGTGCCCCAACTTGGAGGAGGACTTCTCAAGAGGAGGCACATACTGGAATTTGGTTAAAGGAATTCGAGAGAGAGATGTTGATTAATAACCTACATAGACTTGATGTCGAAACTGAGAAGCACTTATGCATGTATGTAAATCTGTTTATCACGTGCATGCAAACCTTGCTGGCCTCTTGATATATGTTGAGCAAGTCTTTTTTATTCAATAAATCTTCAAGTAATCGCTGTTTCTATGTGACTGGGAGTATTCTAGCTCCCGAAATAGCTGTCTCCTGAAACAGAAGATGAGATTCTTGTAAATACGACATCCGACAGCCTGATTAAATTTAAATGTTGTCCTGCTCTGTTGTTTAAGGCTAAGACAGTATCCTATTGGCAATTAAGAGGGCGGTGGTGGTGTTGGTATTGGAGTTCTAGAGCCAAAATTTTAGTACTACAGGTTGCATGGGTAGCAGCGGAGAGTCCGGACGCATGCAGTTTTACTACTACAGGTTGCATTGGTGATGTTGATTCTTGTTGTCCCTTGCAGAGGAGCTGCTCTGTTTCGAGCAACAAATTGATGCAACTTTTTCTGGGAAGTTAGTGGTGAGTATGACGCTCAAGTTGAAGCTTCCTTTCTTTCTTTCTTCATGGAACCCCCTGAGTTAATTACTGTCAAGAGAGACCAGGGCCAAAGCTTCACTGATGAAAAGTAGTCTGAAGAAAACTGATGAAGCTCGGCACGGTGTAATACCCTGGATCTCGATCAAGAATTTGGGGGAGAAGGAGAGAAGGGAGCAGGTGAGGAGCGAGGTGAGAGAGAGAATGTTCGATTCAGATTCTATTTCCTTCCTGCCCAATCCATCGGTCTAGGTACAATATGTAGCTGGCACCCGGCCAGTCACTCGCGACGCACACACGCTACAAGGCCCACGGCCCGGCTCGCCACGCAGGGCGTTGCAGGTTCAGTACAGGTGCAACTCTGAACCTGCACTTGTTCAGTCCGCTGCATATGTTGGCTATGGGCATATGCAGGCGCGACATTGTCCCCCCCC
>NC_041386.1:748190216-748194410 GCF_002162155.2 Triticum dicoccoides | reverse complement strand
AGCACCGAGTAATCTTCCCAGGTTGCTGCTGAGGCTGGCATGTTCTCCCACTGAATCTGTAGCTGGACGACCGGCGCGTCTCATTTCTTCATCATGCGGCGGTCCAAAATTGCTAGTGGTTGTGTCTCGTGAGCTGCAAGATCTGGTACCTTAGGAAGCTCATCAAAGATTGGCGTATAATCAGGAACGAAAGGCTTCAACTGGGACACATGAAACACTGGGTGCATGCGGCTGTCTGGAGGAAGTTGAAGCCGGTAAGCGAGCGTGTCCACGCGCTCGGTGACGATGAATGGTCCGAAGAACTTATAAGCCAGCTTGCGGCATGGGCGATTGGCAACTGAAGTTTGTGCATAGGGTTGCAGTTTGAGCAAAACCTGTTCTCCCACATCGAATGCGCGCTCCGCACGGTGACGATCAGCTTGCTTCTTGAAACGATCCTGGTGTGCGCGGCCCAGTCCAGATCCTCGCCCTGGGCGTATGCTGGCAGCTCCGAGCTCAGTTGTGGTAGTCCACCAAGATTTGGTTCTCTCCCATATAAGGCTTTGAACGGGGAGCAGTTCAGAGATGAGTGATGAGTCGAGTTATACCAGAATTCTGCTGTCGGAAGCCATTTGCGCCATTGCTTGGGCGTCTCGTGCAGTGCGCACCGGAGATACATCTCCAGACACTGATTGATGCGCTCGGTTTGGCCGTCGGTTTGCGGGTGGTAAGCCGTGGAATACAGAAGCTTGGTCCCAGCGGTGGCGAGCAGCTCACGCCACATTGCGCTGGTGAAGATCTTGTCACGATCGGACACGATGGAATGAGGCACACCGTGAAGCTTGATGATGTGTTCCCAGAACGCGCGGGCGACCTGCGCTGCCGTGAAGGGGTGGCGAAGCGGCACAAAATGTGCGTATTTGGTGAGCCGATCGACGACGACCATAATGGCATCGTAGCCCTCCGATTTTGGCAGTCCTTCGACGAAATCCACGGTCAGCTCTTGCCATGGTTCTTGCGGAATCGGCAGCAGTTGGAGCTTGCCTGCCGGGTGCGTGTGCTCGTGCTTGGCATGCTGGCACACAGCGCACTGCTTCACGAAATCTTCGACCGCACGCTTCATGCCGGTCCAGGCGAACAGCTTGCGGACGCAGTGGTAGGTCGCTGTGGCTCCAGAGTGGCCGCCCACAGCGCTGTGGTGCAGCGCCAAGATGAGCTTCGTCTGCAGGGCTGAATTTGCGCCAATCCAGAGGCGCCCGCGCTGTCTGATGACGCCTTGCTGCAGGGTGCGCCCCTGGTCGTCGGTGTCGATGACGGCTAGCTTGGCGAGCAACTCCTGGTCGTCCTGGTCCGCCGCATAAGAGTTTGCGACCTCCTGGAGCCATTGTGGTTGGCACAGGGATAGCGCGTCGAGAGCCATCAGGTGGCCGACACGCGACAGCGCATCCGCTGCACCGTTGTCGGTGCCGCGCTTGTAGCGGAAGGTAAATTGGAGGCCGACCATCTTCGCCATGGCCTTGCGCTGCAGTTCCGTCGCCAATTGTTGGTCGCCAAGGGCGCAGAGGCTCTTGTGGTCGGTGACGATCTCGAATGGCGCCCGCTGAAGATATGGTCTCCACTTGTCTATTGCCATCATCACCGCCAAGAATTCCTTTTTGTAGGTTGAAAGCTTCTGATTGCGCACGCCCAAGGCCTTGCTAAGGTAGGCCACAGGGTGACCATCTTGCATGAGCACCGCGCCCAAGCCAGTGTCACAAGCATCGGTCTCGATGGTGAATGGGCGCGCACAGTCCGGCAGTGCGAGCACGGTTGTGCTCACCATCGCCTTCTTGAGCATGACAAATGCGTCCTGGGCCTTCTCGTTCCACTCGAAGCCTTTCTTGGTGAGTAGCTGTGTCAGGGGCTTGGCGATGATGCCGTAGTGGGGTACGAACTTGCGGTAGTAGCCAGTTAAGCCGAGGAAACCACGCAACTCGGTTTGGTTTGTTGGAACGGGCCAGGCGTTCATCGCACTGGTCTTGCTGGGGTCCGTTGCCACGCCGTCCTTGGAGATGATATGGCCCAAGTACTCGATGCTAGTTTGTGTAAACGAGCACTTGGAGGCCTTGGCGAACAGTTGATGCTCGGGGAGAAGGTCCAAGGTCACGCGTAGATGTTCCTCGTGCTCCTGCAGCTCCTCACTGAAAACCAAGATGTCATCAAGAAAAATAATGATGAACTTACGTACGTGGCGCCCGAAGACGGTGTTCATCTGACACTGGAACGTGGCCGGTGCATTGCACAGGCCAAAGGGCATCACACAAAAATGATAGTGCCCGTGGTGCGTCTTGAAGGCAGTCTTTTCCTCGTCCTCTTCCGCATGCGTATCTGATGATAGCCAGCACGGAGATCGATCTTGGAGAAGTATGCCGCACCAGCCAGTTCATCGAGGAGCTCATCCACCACGGGCAAGGGAAACTTGTTCTTGACTGTAACTGAGTTCAGCCGTCAAAAATCAACACAAAACCGCCAACTCCCATCATTTTTCTTTACCAACAACACGGGAGCAGCATAGGGGCTCGAGCTATGGGCGATCACTCCAGACTGTAGCATGTCGTGTACTTGCCTTTCTATTTCGTCTTTCTGCGCCGGTGAGTAGCGATAGGGTTTTGTGTTGATTGGTGCACTGCCGGGCTCTAAATTGATGCTATGATCGTACTGTCGACGGGGTGGCAGTGTACAGGGCTTGGCAAAGACGTCCTTGTATTCAGATAGCAGCTTCTCAATATTTGGAGGTATGGGCGCTGGTTCAGGTTTGTCAGTTTGTTCTACTGTCACCAATGCCGCTGTCCATATGTCATTGGCGATTTCCATACGCTGGAGCTCGTACGCATCTGATTCAGTGATCGGAGGAAGGTCTGTGTTTTTGACACCTTGGAGGTGCACAGTTTTATCGCCCACTTGGAAGGAGATCGTCTTCAACTGCCTGTGGCAGTTCATGGGACTGTGCTGCGACAGCCAATCCATACCAAGAACCCCGTAATATGCACTAAGTTGAAGTACCCGCAGATCGGTGTGGAAGGTGTTCCCCGGCACCTCCCATGGCAAGGATCTGACGATCTTGTCACACTGCAGGCGTTGGCCATTCGCCACCCGGACAGAGACAAGCGGTAGGGGTTCAGGTTGAACAGACAACCTTGAGATGAAAGACTCACTTACGAAACTGTGGGTGCTGCCTGAATCGACCAACAACAGCATCACCTGATCCCCAACTTGAGCTCGGAGGCGCATGGTTGATGGTGCTTCCTCCCCGGAGACGGCATGGTGGGAGAGTGAACAGCACTCTGGTTCTTGAGCTGCTGGTGGGTCGAGCAGTTGCAGTGGTTGTATTGTATCGTCTGACAGGATTTCGCCATAGTCGCCCACTTCGATCATCAGGATCTGGCCAGTGCGTTTGCACTGATGCTCTCTGGAGTACTTGTCCCCACAGCGAAAACAGAGGCCGTTAGCTCTTCTGAACTCACGCAGTTGGCGCTCCCGTGCATAATCATCGCCCCCTTGCCGTGGTGCAGGTGCGGCGCGGGCTGGAGCAGCAGCTGCTGGTGATGCAGCTGGTGGTGGTCGCCCCACTGGTGTGATGCACGGACGCGCTGTGCGCTGCTTCTCCAACTCTTCTCCCTGAATACGCGCGAACACTGCGGCCCGAGTGATGCTGGTAGGTGCTTGTAATCGCACGCCGAGGCGCAACTCGTCCTTAAGGCCGATCAGAAACTGTGAGAGGAAAAATTTGGTGCTCAAGGTCGGATCCAAAGCGAGCAAATGGTACATGGCTGTCTCGAACTGATGGCGATAATCTGAACATTTCCTGTCTGCCTTAACTGAATGAAGTTGTGCATCTGAACCTCGAACTCCTCTAGGCCAAATTCCTCTTGCACTGCACCTCTGAATTGTTGTCAATTGACCCCAGGGTGCGTCTGTCGATAAGCCTGGAGCCACATTGCGGCCAGGCCGTCCATGTACAGCGCCGCGGTGGTGACCCAGTTGTGTTGTGGCACGCGGTACAGCTCGAAGTAGGTGGTGCAGCGGTCCAGCCAGATTCGCGGGGCTTCGCCGTCGAACTGCGGAAAATCGTGCTTGGGCAGCTTGATGTAGTGGTCGCCGTGGCGGTCGAGCTCCGAAGACGACGGTGACCGCACGGTGAGCAGCAGCGGACCGTGGTTGACGAGGCGGGCGAAC
>NC_041386.1:748155179-748189854 GCF_002162155.2 Triticum dicoccoides | reverse complement strand
GGTGGTGGTGGTGGGGGGGTGGTGGTGGGGGACGATGTGCGGAGGAGTCCTCGGTGGCCGTGACGCCAGATGGAGATGCTGCGTCGGAGATGGTCGCCGCGGGATCCACGGTCGGCTTGCGTGAGGTCGATCTGCTTGGATAGGAGCTTGAGCTCGGCGGAGACTTGGTCGTTGTAGGAGAGTCGTGCCTGGTGGCGTTCATCCGGGGTCTTCTGGCTCGCGTCCAGCCGGCGAGTCACCGACTCGAGTAGGCTCTGAAGCTTGTCGGTGGTCTCCGTCATCGCGTCCAGGACACGGCGGGTCTGCGCCGAGGGTTTGGATGGCGGCGCCATCGTCTCGCTCCGAATCGATCCGAACCCCGAGCAGGTTTTGGGCGAGTTCGCCGGAGCGGCTCGCACCTGGCTCAGTGGATGTTACCGGACGATCAAGAGGATAGGAGAGCGGCGGCGCAGCGTGGATCGGAAATTTTTTTGGCTCTGAATACCAGATTGTAATACCTTGGATCTCGATCTAGAATTTGGGGGAGAAGGAGAGAAGGGAGCAGGTGAGGAGCGAGGTGAGAGAGAGAATGTTCGATTCAGATTCTATTTCCTTCCTGCCCAATCCATCGGTCTGGGTACAATATGTAGCTGGCACCCGGCCAGTCACTCGCAACGCGCGCACGCTACAAGGCCCACGGCCCGGCTCGCCACGCAGGGCGTTGCAGGTTCAGTACAGGTGCAACTTTGAACCTGCACTTGTTCAGTCCGCTGCATATGTTGGCTATGGGCATATGCAGGCGCGACACACGGTTAGTTAGTCGATGGTGCAGATGGTCGGAGGAACTGGGGATAAGTGAAGACCGAAGACGGCTGAGACGCCGCTGTTAGATCTCGTAAAAAGTTGTAGTGGTTTTTTCTGGTCAAACCCAACTTTCTCTCTTCTCCTTAACATATGCAGCACTCCTGCATATAAGCTACACCCAAAACGTTGGTGAGCAAACGTTTTGTAATGCTGGGTTTCAGATTACCTTGATTTAGTGACATTTAGTGAACAAACTACAAAGGACAGCCCAATCTTGAAGAGAGTACAACAAACCCAACGGTAATCGTTGCTGCACTGTGCCTGCTCCCGTGGAAGAATCAGGAGCCTAAATGTGCCCTACTCTGGATGTCTAAAAATTTCAGACATTCAGAATCTCTGCTTTCCATGTAAGAAAAAAAGCAGAGTTCATCAATCGATAAAGTAAAAAATGTAGAGATATGATAAGACGTGCTCTGCTCTGTTTTCACCACTGCTATGATATTTTGGGATCCCTTATCAACACTTCTTCAATGGGTGCAGCGTTAGTTGTATTGGCTCGCCGGCGTGCTTTTGTTGTACTCTCTCTTGCTGAATATTGACGACGTACAAATGTGTTTACAAAGCAAATCTTAAGTAGAAATCATTGTATAGATTATTGAATGCCTATATAAAATATTCATACAAACATAATAACAAGACTTAATTATTAGCAGAGAAAAAGATGAACTTAATTACTCTCTCCCTCCGGTGAAAAGTGTATATATAGATTAAAAGGCATCTTCTTTCACCCCTAGCACGGCATCAGCCACGGAGTCTTGGGTCGGCGCCTCCACGATAAGAGACGCCCACGCTTACATCCCCATATAGTCCCGGTGGACCAAGGGAGACACAACCCCGTGGCAACCTACGGCCACCACAGGCTCGCACAACGCCATGTCCGTGGCTTCCGACACTGATCTGCGTGGTGGAGGGTGTACTGACCACCACCATCGCGGCCATACCCACAAGGAGAGGACCTCATCGCTCGCAGGCAACACCCGGACCGAGCCCACATCATCGCCTACCTGGAGCCAAAGCTCCGACCAGCCTCGAGTCCCAAGCTGATCCACCCAAGCACGAGCCCCATGTCCAGGCCATCTCCACCGCGCGAGCTGCCCACGTCGCTGGCCTGGACATAGGAGAAGGAAGGCTGCCACTTCCGCCCACATCCGGCAGCAGCTGCCCGAGCCGCCCACATCGCATTCTAGCCGCTGCACCACTGGTAGCCGGTAAAACCAGATCAGGGCAAAGCCATCACCACGGTCACCTATTTTAAACTTTAGCATCTATCTACATCAAATTAAACCTATCTATCTGTAAAGCAAATCTTAAGTAGAAATCATTGTATAGGTTATTGAATGCCTATATAAAGTATTCATACTAACATAATAACAAAACTTAATTATTAGCAGAGAAAAAGATGAACTTTAATTACTCCCCCCTCCGGTGAAATATACATATTGAAATTTTAGGATAAATTACGAAGTCGAGTAAAAAATGCATTTGAAAGGTGCAAACTATACCATCTCTCTCCTCTTTAATTACTCAACCCCAATAAGATAAGTGCATGTAGAAATGAAGGAGACCATGTGTAAAATGTTATTGGTCCTAGTTACAATGTGGTGAGAGAGAAACATTTTTTTTCTACCTTAAAGTGCTTTGAAAAGATAGAAATAGACTTTTTTGTTTTTTTAGATGAACAGGGAGGTCCCCCCTCCACGGTTCCATTACTCAAATGAAACCAAACTCCATCTCCAGTTATACAGCAGCTCACTTAGAGGAGCAGTTCAGCCTAAAAAAATGACACTACGATACTGAAAGAGAAACCCGGGAGTATAGATCTTTGAAAAGATCAAACGGCACGCAGGCCCGAACTAGAGTATTCAGACGTCTCCAGGGTTGCGTCCGCTCCCATCTCAGCAGCTTTCCTGAGCTTGAATGGTGGTGCTGAGGCTGCTTGAGGAGACCAGCAGGCAAGCGTCGATACTGGGCTGCCTAGCATGTTTTTGCCCTTCGGGGCACTCTGCTTCTTTGGTGAGTGGAAACGCCAGTGATCGTCAGAGATCTTCAGCTTGCCCCACTGATTCACGACCCCATCCTTCGTGCAGCCCTCCAGCATTAGCCACTCATTATTCTCAGCGGCTGTAGCAAGAAAGCTGTTAGTCCTGTCAGAAAAATCTCCAGACGAGCCTTGCCATTCTCTGGCGCCAAGATCGCCCAGAACTTGAGGGTTCTGAGGATCAACCTCCAAACCTGCAAAATCGACGTCCAAACGGTGTTGTTAAAGATAATAGAGTTCCTATACTTCCACAAACACCAGAGGACAACCGATGAGACCATGTTTAGAGCAGAATTCTTCCTATTGGATATCCAAAATCTGGCAACAGATTCATACTCTATCCCTATCCTGACCTGGAAGTGGTCAGCCACAAACGACCAAATGTTTCTTGCTACTATGCATTCAAAAAACAAGTGGGTGTTGGTTTCCTGTTCAGAGCAAAAGACGCAGTCCAGAGGTTTAATGTTGTGCCTCTTCCTCAGGTTATCTCTGGTCATCAACCTGTTATACGAGAAGAGCCACAGGAAAACGTGGATTTTCGGGGGCACATTAAGTTTCCACATCGCAGGGATGAAAACTGGTTACACCCACGAAAATTGATCACATGATACATGACTTTTTTGTGGACAAATTTTAAAGTCAAATGTACACTCTTCATCGGACGAAGGGAGTTTGTAGCGAAGAGTAGATCAGTGGAGCTTCAAGATTAAGAATGAGTTCGATATATACGCCTTGCTATGAACGGAGAGATGGAGTTTCAAGATTACGTGAAGCCATGGCATTGGGCCAAACGACAACCAGCTTGGAAATGAAAACCCGGCCGGCTTTGTATGGATCCGCGCTGGAATGCTAGCCTCGTAGTGGACGCCCTAGCATGTTTCTAACATGCTGGACGTACATACCTAGGCTAGGCTGGCTAGCAACCCTCCAATGGCGACATGACAGCTGCCTCTCCAGTCATGGGCTAATTTTTCTCAACGCTGGTTCACCTGCACACCGGGAGCACCAACTAATTTGGGCCACCCACCGGCGCGACATGGTTCCCCTGCTGATACCGCTGTTGGGCAGCGTGGCGGCCAAGGCTGGCGATGCGATGGTGCGTGAGCTGCTGAGGGCGTGGGGGCTGGACAAGGCCCGCCGGAAGCTGGAGCGCCACCTTGCTGCCGTCCAGTGCATCCTGCTCGATGCTGAAGACAAGAGCCGCACCTACCCTGCCATCCGCCAGTGGATCAAGGACCTCAAGACCGCGGCTTACGAAGCCGATGACGTCCTTGATGCCTTCCGCTACGAGGTGTTGCGCCGCCGTGCTGCCCAGATCCGCAGCCACTCAACTGCACGCAAGGTTTGTCCTACCTTCTTCCCGACCGATTGGCTTTGGAAATGGAAGCCCTTCAATTTTAGTTGAGGATCTGTTTGAAAGTTTAAATTGAATTGGCGTGACGCTATTGTATTTTAAATAGAGTTTGAGGTTGAAATGGGACCAAGGCTTTGGGTAGCGAATCCCAAAAATTTAGGCGGATGGGAGGGGGCACGGTTACCCTAAAATACCGAGCGACTACCTTTCAAAATTTTCCAACGAAATCCAACTTCAAATTTATCTGGGCGAGGTACAAATATGAATTGTGCTCATATTAGTTAGAAAATCGCCTGTGTCGCACTGGTTAGTT
Source organism: Triticum dicoccoides (assembly GCF_002162155.2). Lineage (NCBI taxonomy): Eukaryota > Viridiplantae > Streptophyta > Magnoliopsida > Poales > Poaceae > Triticum > Triticum dicoccoides. The sequence goes on along the minus strand of NC_041386.1, from coordinate 748,185,306 downwards.
CTTTGCGTCTGTCATGGGGAGTCGAACACAAGACCTTTGTGTTGCATGCTTAGGAGGGGCACATCTGCCACCATCGTTACTTGGATGTTATGTAAAAGGTTCCAGGTTAGTTAACTATGCATGCAAATTCAAAATTTCTAAAACAAACTATTCTTTTGGGTCAGCTTGTATGTTTCTCGTATGGTAGAGGGAAACACGGTAACCCCACTGCACTGAATACCTCGAGCGGTAACAAAAACCCTTAATGGGACTACTTGACAATTCTATTTCTGTTGTTTGGTTCTATTTTCAGCTTAGGGTTTTAATTTGGAAACATAAGCCTTTTTATTTCAATTTATATCTTTCCGTTTCAGGTGTTGAGTTATTTCAGTGTCAATAGTCCGATTGTTTTCCGTCTTTCAATGAGTGGGAAGATGAAGGACGCCCTTAAAATCATAGATGAACTGGTCGCGGAAATGAACACTTTCCACTTCCTACAAAATACCGAGGCACCAACCATTATTCATCCGCGAACAAACTCTCATGTTGATAACTCAGAGATTGTTGGCAAAGAAGATGAGAAGGAACTAGTGGTGAACATATTGCTCGAGCACTCTAACATCAATAACGATAATGATGATAATACTATTATGGTGCTCCCCAAAGTAGGTATGGGGGGGGGGGATTGGTAAAACCACACTTGCTCAACTTGTGCGCAATGACCAACGAGTTATGCATCATTTTGAGTTGGTCATATGGGTTTGTGTCTCTAACAAATTAGTTATCGAAGAAATAATCCGATCTATAATACAAGTAGCCACGATGAACAAGTGTGACTTGACCGAAATGGAGGCACTGCAGAAGAAACTTCATGAAGTGTTGGGCAACAAAATGTACCTCCTAGTGTTTGATGATGTTTGGAATGAAGATGGACAAAAGTGGAAAGACATGCTATCCTTGTTGTGCTCAGATGCTGGCCCCGGTAGTTCTATAATGGTGACATGCCGTAGCGAGCAAGTTGCTTCTATTATGGGCACACTTCCTACACATCATATATCACTTCTAAAAGAGGATCAATCATGGGAGCTTTTTCATACGAATGCATTTGGAAGGGTAGTGGAAAAGACAGAAGAAATTATTTCAGTGGCTAAGAGTATTGTACACAAGTGTAAGGGGTTGCCTCTTGCTATCAAGACCATCACAATGTTACTTCATTTGAAGGACCACAGTCAGTGGTTTTCTGTTCTGGATAGTGATGTCTGGAAAAATGATATTCTCACAACTAGGATTGTACCTGCGCTACAACTGAGCTATGATCACTTGAAATCAGAAGAAAAAATATGCTTTTCCTTTTGTGCTATTTTCCCCAAGGGTAGCATCATGGATAAAGACATGTTAATCCACCTATGGATGGCAAATGATTTTGTTCCATCAGAAACAAGAGGCCAACAAATTTTTGATCTACTAGTTTGGAAATGTTTCATTCAAGATGGCCATATTCACAATAATCTGCTCTCCGGATTTCGAGATGAATATAATGAGTTCATATACAGGCCAACCACTTACAAGATGCACGATCTCATGCATGATCTTGCTGACTCCGTAAGTGGAAATGATTGCTCTATTCTACAAGAATCTTCATGTCATCAAATTCCGCAAGAGTCCACATATGTCAATTCATTACAACACGAAGTTCGACATCTGTCACTTGATTATGTGCATGATCATACTATTGCGACCATGCAGAAAATTCTTGCTCCCCGGCCCCGCACAATATTAGTTCGAAGGGGGGGTATGGGCAAGTCAAAATTCATATCCTTACGAGCATTGAAAACATGCTATATCAGGCCATATTTGACAAATTTGAAGCATCTTCGCTACCTAGGTTGTTCTGATTCTTATGTATCTGCGCTGCCTGAAGCCATTACCATGTTGTACAGCTTGCAAACATTGAAGCTCAATAGTTGTGAATACCTAAAGAAATTGCCAGAAGGCATGAGATCTATGAGAAGTCTTCGGCACATCTTCCTCCTTGGATGTCATCGTTTGGAGCGTATACCACAAGGAATTAGTCAGTTGACTTCTCTACAAACATTGACGAATTATGTCATTGATAGTGATGCGGGTCGTGGCATTGATCAATTGAAAGATTTGAATCTTTGTGGTGCTCTTTCTTTGATTGAGCTAAGAAAAGTGCATAGTACAAATAATGCTAAACAAGGCAATATGTTCGCCAAGCATAATTTGAAATGTTTATCACTCAATTGGAAATGTGAACCTTCTTATAGGACACAAATTAGATGTAATGTAGATACTAATGCAGAAGGAATATTAGAGGCCCTTCGTCCTCACAATAGACTTGAAGTTTTACTATTGTCTAATTACACCGGTGATAAATTTTCATCATGGATGAACAAGTCTAAAGTGTTAGAACATCTCAGTGAACTTCGTCTGAAAAGCTGCAAATATTGCAAGGATCTCCCACCAATATGGCAGCTGCCCTCCCTCAGGTACTTGAGTTTGGATGGTTTGCATAGGTTGAGAAGTATATGTGTTGGGAATGATGGCATAGACAATAGCGAGTCCTGTGCTTCTCCACCACCCTTATTTCCTAAGCTGGAAACTATGAAATTTAATGACATGCGTAACCTAGAGAGATGGCACCTGGAGGTGGATGGACAGGTAGTGAACGTATCATTTCCTCGGCTCAAGAAGATAGATATTTTCAGATGCCCATGCTAAGAAGAATTCCCATGATGCTCCCTTTGCTTGAAGATATACAGTTGGTGTTCTCAAACATTCCTCTTTACCATCTGATGCATCTACCTATGCAATCTAACCTTCACTGCACAGGCGAAATATGGCTGACGCCTGAATGTATGCTGGGACCTACTAGACTTTATTTTTCGAGCCTTGGTGACTCTGACGTGCGACTTCGACTCGATGGTCGGAATGAAGATGTAAATTTATTTGAAGAGATGCTTAACAGAACACATTGCAGATTCTTTAAGAAGTTGGATATTGTAGGTTGGGGCAGTCTTTTCTCCTCTATACTTTCCCAAATACAATGGAAATATATGGAACAATTTCCGTTTTGTTGAATGTATATGGATTTCAGACAACTATAGCATAGTACAATGGCCAGCGGCAGAACTGAGACACTTGAAGCGTATTCGAAGTCTAAAAATGTCTTGCTGTTCCAACTTAACTGGTTCACTTCCATCAAGAATATGTGATGATGAAAATGCTTTGCCTCCTCGACTCCGGTATCTTGGAATTGAAAACTGTGTGAATTTAGTGGAGGTACCAATGTTGCCCGCAAATCTTGAATATTTGCACATCGCATGTTGTGCCAAGCTGGTGTCCATGCCAAAAAATCTTGGGAATGCAAAAAGATTGACAACATTAAGTGTGATACAGTGCAATGCCCTAATGATGTTTCCAGATTGTTAAACAGATTAGGGTTTGGAACAATGCTCGATACCCTTGGTGGGTACGGCTGTCATATATTTATAAGAGGGAACCGTACAAATACAGATTATGTTACAACACGTATATCTAATATATACTTAGTCTAACACCCTCCCTCAATCTGAACTATGTCTTGAAACACTCAGGAGGTTAAGATTGCGACGACATCCTTCAAAAGAAGGCAAGGGCAAGGGTTTAGTGAAAATATCAGCAAGTTGATCCTTAGAAGAAACAAACTTAATCTGAAGGAGCTTCTGAGCAACACGTTCCCTCACAAAATGATAGTCAACTTCGATGTGCTTCGTTCGGGCATGAAATACTGGATTGGTTGACAGATATGTAGCACCGATGTTATCACACCAAAGAACAGGTGGCTGAGTTGGGGGGACCTTCAACTCTCGAAGCAATGATTGTACCCACATGATCTCAGCTGTGGCATTAGCAACAGCTTTGTACTTAGCTTCAGTACTACTCCGAGACACCGTAGCTTGCTTGCGAGCTTGCCAGGTGATCAAGTTAGGTCCAAAGAACACAGCATGTCCCCCCGTGGATCGCCGATCATCCGGACTACCAGCCCAATCGGCATCAAAAAATGCTGAGATCAGTCCAGAACGTGCAGGCTGAAGATGGAGTCCATAGGAACCAGTGTGAAGAATATAGCGCAAGATACGCTTAACAGCTGACCAGTGAGAATCACGAGGTGCATGAAGGTACTGGCACACACGGTTAACTGCAAATGATATGTCTGGCCGAGTAATGAGCAAGTACTATAGTCCACCCACAATGCTGCGGTACTCAGTGGCATCCTCAGGAGAGAGCAAGTCACCAGCAAGAGCTGTCAGTTTATCTGTGGCAGACATGGGAGTCATAGCAGTCTTGCACTGCAACATACCTGCACGACGCAGAAGATCCTGAGAGTACTTCTTCTGAGTAAGAGTCAAGCTACCATCAGAATGAAGAACCTCCAGGCCTAGAAAATAATGCGATCTCCCAAGATCCTTAACAGCAAACTCAGTGCCAAGAGAGGACACAAGCCGATCTGTAGCAGTGGCAGACGAACTGACAAGAATAATGTCATCAACATAGACCAGAACATACATAGTCACCTCAGGTCGCTGAAGAATAAACAGAGACGTGTCTGCTGCAGAAGGAACAAACCCATGTGCACGAAGAGCAGCACCAAGACGGGCATGCCATGCACGCGGGGCCTGCTTCAGACCATAGAGAGCCTTGACAAGGCGACACAAATGATGTGGCTGAGCAGGATCAACGAAACCTGGCGGCTGACGCATGTAAACCTCTTCTTCCAGAACTCCATGAAGGAAGGCATTCTGAACGTCAAGTTGTCGAAGTGACCATCCACGAGTAACAGCCAAGGAGAGAAGAACATGAATAGTAGTTGGTTTAATAACGGGACTGAACGTGTCTTCATAATCAATGCCATACCGTTGTTTGAATCCCTTGGCAACCAGGCGCGCCTTGTACCTCTCAATGGAGCCATCAGCATGCTTCTTCACCTTGAATACCCATTTAGAGTGAATGACATTGACACCAGATGGAGGTGGAACGAGACACCAAGTGTTGTTTTTCTGAAGAGCACAGATCTCCTGCTCCATCGCAGCACGCCAATGTGGGATGCCAAGTGCTGCTCGAAAATGTCGTGGTTCAGTTGTAGGATCAGCCTCAGCATGCGCCACACAAGCCGCAAGCCACGCGACAGTGCCATCAGTGCGCTTCTTCGGTTGGAAGATGCCACTCTTGCTGTGAGTGTGGGGACGCAGGACGAAGGTGGCGGTGGCGGTGGAGCTGCCATGACAGAGGGCATGGTCAGGGTCGGCGAAGACAGACCGGGCGGCGTCGACGAGCCAGGCAACGAGGATGCAGTGGTTGGCGAGTTCGCCGGCCCAGGTGACACCGGGGCCGCTAGCCCAGGGGAATCAGGTACCCCGTCCAACAGCGCCGCGGGCTCAGCCAACCCAGGAGACACCGGAGCCGGCCCATGCGACACCGGGGCCGCCGGCCCAGGCGACGGAAAGGCCGCCCCAGGTGAGAGCGAGGCCGCCAACCCAGGTGACTCGGGCACCCCGTCGGATCCACGTGCATGGGGCATGCACGCGTGATCGTCGTTGGGGACAGTTGGCGTAGTAGCGGGGGCAGTTGGCGGAACAGCAGCCGGCGCAATTGTGTCCACATCATCATCAAGCAGCTCAAGTCGAGCGCCTCGTCCAGTTCCTGCACCATGGTTAGGCAACAACAAAGGAGAATATGCAGCATCTACAAATTGATCAGGAAAAACTGGAAAAGAGTGCAACTCGGTGACGGGAGTATCGGTGCATGATGTGAGTGTGGAAAACGGGAAGACAGTCTCATCAAACACAACATCGCGAGAAATGTAAACACGATTCGTCGGAACGTGAAGACACTTATAACCTTTGTGGAGAGGACTGTATCTAAGAAACACACATTGTTTGGATCGATACTCAAGTTTATACTTATTATACGGACGAAGATGTGGCCAACACGCACAACCGAACACTTTTAGGAGGGAGTAATCAGGAGTTTCATTTAGCAACACTTCCAGCGGAGACTTCATGTGAAGAAGTCGCGTGGGAATCCTGTTTATCAAAAAACAGGCAGTAACAAAAGCATCGCTCCAGAACCAAAACGGGACAAAGGCATGCGCAAGAAGTGTTAGACCAGTTTCAACTATGTGACGGTGCTTGCGCTCAGCAGCACCGTTCTGCTAATGTGTATGAGGACAAGACACATGGTGTGAGATGCCAAGCTTCTGAAAGAAGGTGTTAAGATTACGATACTCACCACCCCAGTCTGACTGGAGTTGGATGGTTTTGTGCTTAAGCAGTCGCTCAACATGTGCTTGAAATTGCATAAAGACATGAAACACATCAGATTTGCGCTTAATAAGATAAATCCAAGTAAAGCGACTGAAAGCATCGATGAAACTGACATAATAGTTGTGACCACTGACAGAAGTTCGGGCATAGCCCCATACATCCGAAAACACAAGTTCAAGAGGAGCCGTGACAACACGACTCGGTACAGAAAAAAGCAACTGATGACTTTTGCCTTGTTGACAGGCATCACACACTAGAAACTCCTTATTATTCGACTCAACAGGAAGACGATGACGATGAAGCACATGACGCACAATGGGAGTGGCAGGGTGGCCAAGGCGAGAATGCCACTGCGATGATGACACCCGAACACCACTGAAAACTTGAGAGACTCGTGGCACATCAAGCGCATATAAGCCATCACGAGCTCGACCACTAAGAAGAACGTCCCTCGTGTCCTGGTCCTTAACAAAAAAATGAAAAGGGTGAAACTCAACAAACACATTGTTGTCACGAGTTAATTTAGGATCTGAGAGTAAACTACGTGTGACTGAGGGAACACGAAGGACGTCAAGCAGACACAAGGTTTTAGTGGTACGTGAAAGAAGAAATGCCTGACCAACATGTGAGATGGGCATACCTGATCCATTTGCAGTGCGAACTTGATCATGACCGGTGTAGGGCTGGCGCGTGGCCAGCTTGTCAAGCTGGCTCGTCAAGTGGTCCGTGGTGCCCGTGTCCATGTACCAGGCAGGTGTTGGGGAACGTTGCAGAAAATTAAAATTTTTCCTACGGTTTCACCAAGATCCATCTATGAGTTCAAGGGGTGAGTTTGCATCTACATACCACTTGTAGATCACGAGCGGAAGCTTGCCAAGGGGATGGTGATGATGGAGTCGTACTCGAACGTGATTCGGACCACCGATGTCCAAGTGCTGAACGGACAACACCTCCGCGTTCAACACACGTACGGGACGGGGACGTCTCCTCCTTCTTGATCCAGCAAGGGGGAAGGAGAGGTTGAGTAAGATTGCTCCAACGGCAGCACGACGGCGTGGTGTAGTTGGTGCAGCAGTATTCCGACAGAGCTTCGCCGAGCACGTACGGAGGAGGACAGGTGTTGGGGAGGGGAGGGGCTGCGCCTTGAGTTGTGGTGTGCTGCAGCCCCCCCCCCTCACCCCTCTATATATAGGACAAGGGGCAAGGGGGGGCCGGCCCTCTAGGGAAACCCTAGAGGGGGGCGGCGGCCAAGGGGTGGGGGGCTTGCCCCCCAAGCAAGGGGGGTGCGCCCCCTTTAGGGTTTCCCCCCCAACCCTAGGCGCATGGGCCCAAGGGGGGGCGCGCGCCAAGCCCACTAGGGGCTGGCTGCTATCCCTACGCAGCCCAAGTGGCCCCCCGAGAGGGGTGGTCCCTCCCGGTGGACCCCCGGAACCTTTCCGGTGGTCCCGGTACAATACCGGTATGACCCCGAAACTTTCCGGTGCCCGTATAACAACTTCCCATATATAAAACTTCACCTCCGGACTATTCCGGAACTCCTCGTGACGTCCGGGATCTCATCCGGGACTCCGAACAACATTCGGTAGTCACATACTAGTCTTCCTAACAACCCTAGCGTCACCGAACCTTAAGTGTGTAGACCCTACGGGTTCGGGAGACATGCAGACATGACCGAGACGATTCTCGGGCAATAACCAACAGCGGGGTCTGGATACCCATGTTGGCTCCCACATGCTCCTCGATGATTTCATCGGTTGAACCACGACGTCGAGGATTCGATCAAACCCTGTATACAATTCCCTTTGTCAATCGGTACGTTACTTGCCCGAGACTCGATCGTCGGTATCCCAATACCTTGTTCAGTCTCGTTACTGGCAAGTCACTTTACTCGTACCGTAATGCATGATCCCGTGACCAACACCTTGGTCACCTTGAGCTCATTATGATGATGCATTACCGAGTGGGCCCAGAGATACCTCTCCGTCATAAGGAGTGACAAATACCAGTCTCGATCCGCATAAAACAATAGATACTTTTGGAGATACCTGTAGTGCACCTTTATAGTCACCCAGTTACGTTGTGACGTTTGATACACCCAAAGCACTCCTACGGTATCCAGGAGTTACACGCTCTCATGGTCGAAGGAAGAGATACTTGACATTGGCAAAGCTCTAGCAAATGAACTACACGATCTTTGTGCTATGCTTAGGATTGGGTCTTGTCCATCACATCATTCTCCTAATGATGTGATCCCGTTATCAAAGACATCTAATGTCCATAGCCAGGAAACCATGACTATCTGTTGATCACAACGAGCTAGTCAACTAGAGGCTCACTAGGGACATATTGTGGTCTATGTATTCACACGTGTATTATGAGTTCCGGATAATACAGTTATAGCATGAATAAAAGACAATTATCATGAACAATGAAATATAATAATACTTTTATTATTGCCTCTAGGGCATATTTCCAACAGTCTCCCACTTGCACTAGAGTCACCAATCTAGTTACATTGTGATGAATCGAACACCCATAGAGTTCTGGTGTTGATCATGTTTTGCTCGCGAGAGAGGTTTAGTCAACGGATCTGCGACATTCAGATCCGTATGTACTTTGCAAATTTCTATGTCTCCATCTTGAACATTTTCACGGATGGAGTTGAAACGACGCTTGATGTGCCTGGTCTTCTTGTGAAACCTGGGCTCCTTGGCAAGGGCAATAGCTGCAGTGTTGTCACAGAAGAGTTTGATTGGCCCCGACGCATTGGGTATGACTCCTAGGTCGGTGATGAACTCCTTCACCCAAATCGCTTCATGCGCTGCCTCCGAGGCTGCCATGTACTCCGCTTCACACGTAGATCCCGCCACGACGCTCTGCTTGCAGCTGCACCAGCTTACTGCTCCACCATTCAACATATACACGTATCCGGTTTGTGACTTAGAGTCATCCGGATCTGAGTCAAGCTAGCGTCGACATAACCCTTTACGACGAGCTCTTCGTCTCCTCCATAAACGAGAAACATGTCCTTTGTCCTTTTCAGGTACTTCAGGATATTCTTGACCGCTGTCCAGTGTTCCTTGCCGGGATTACTCTGGTATCTTGCTACCAAACTTATGGCAAGGTTTACATCAGGTCTGGTACACAGCATGGCATACATAATAGATCCTATGGCTGAAGCATAGGGGATGACACTCATCTCTTCTTTATCTTTTGCCGTGGTCGGTGACTGAGCCGAGCTCAATCTCACACCTTGTAACATAGGCAAGAACCCTTTCTTGGACTCATCCATTTTGAACCTTTTCAAAATCTTATCAAGGTATGTGCTTTGTGAAATACCTATGAGGCGTCTCGATCTATCTCTATAGATCTTGATGCCTAATATATAAGCAGCATCTCCAAGGTCCTTCATTGAAAAACACTTATTCAAGTAGGCCTTAATGCTGTCCAGAAATTCTATATTATTTCCCATCAAGAGTATGTCATCTACATATAATATGAGAAATGCTACAGAGCTCCCACTCACTTTCTTGTAAATGCAGGCTTCTCCATAAGTCTGCAGAAACCCAAACGCTTTGATCATCTCATCAAAGCGAATATTCCAACTCCGAGATGCTTGCACCAGCCCATAAATGGATCGCTGGAGCTTGCATACTTTGTTAGCGTTCTTAGGATCGACAAAACCTTCCGGCTGCATCATATACAGTTCTTCCTTAAGATGCCCGTTAAGGAATGCTGTTTTGACGTCCATCTACCATATCTCATAATCATAGTATGCGGCAATTGCTAACATGATTCGGACGGACTTAAGCTTCGCTACGGGAGAGAATGTCTCGTTGTAGTCAATCCCTTGAACTTGTCGATAACCCTTAGCGACAAGTCGAGCTTTATAGATGGTAACATTGCCATCCGCGTCCGTCTTCTTCTTAAAGATCCATTTGTTCTCTATCGCTCGCCGATCATCGGGCAAGTCTGTCAAAGTCCATACTTTGTTTTCATACATGGATTCTATCTCAGATTTCATGGTTTCTAGCCATTTGTTGGAATCTGGGCCCACCATTGCTTCTTCATAGTTCGAAGGTTCACCGTTGTCTAACAACATGATTTCCAGGACGGGGTTGCCGTACCACTCTGGTGCGGAACATGTCCTTGTGGACCTATGAAGTTCAGTAGCAACTTGATCCGAAGTACCTTGATCATCATCATTGTTTTCCTCTTCGATTGGTGTGGGCATCACAGGAACATTTTCCTGAGCTGCACCACTTTCCCGTTCGAGAGGTAGTACTTCATCGAGTTCTACTTTCCTCCCACTTACTTCTTTCGAGAGAAACTCTTTTTCCAGAAAGAATCCGTTCTTGGCAACAAAGATTTTGCCCTCGGATCTTAAGTAGAAGGTATACCTGACAGTTTCCTTAGGGTATCCTATGAAGACGCATTTTTCCGACTTGGGTTCGAGCTTTTCAGGTTAAAGTTTCTTGACATAAGCATCGCATCCCCAAACTTTTAGAAACGACAGCTTAGGTTTCTTCCCAAACCATAATTCATACGGTGTCGTCTCAACGAATTTAGACGGTGCCCTATTTAAAGTGAATGTAGCTGTCTCTAGAGTGTATCCCCAAAATGATAGCGGTAAATCGGTAAGAGACATCATAGACCGCACCATATCCAATAGAGTGCGATTACGACGTTCGGGAACACCGTTTCGCTGAGGTGTTCCAGGCGGCGTGAGTTGTGAAACGATTCCACATTTCCTTAAGTGTGTGCCAAATTCGTGACTTAAATATTCTCCTCCACGATCTGATCGTAGGAACTTTATCTTTCGGTCACGTTGATTCTCCACCTCATTCTGAAATTCCTTGAACTTTTCAAAGGTCTCAGACTTGTGTTTCATTAAGTAGACATACCCATATCTACTTAAGTCATCAGTGAGAGTGAAAACATAACGATATCCTCCGCGAGCCTCAACGCTCATTGGTCCGCACACATCGGTATGTATGATCTCCAACAAGTTGGTTGCTCGCTCCATTGTTCCGGAGAACGGAGTCTTGGTCATTTTGCCCATGAGGCATGGTTCACACGTGTCAAACGATTCATAATCAAGATACTCTAAAAGTCCATCAGCATGGAGCTTCTTCATGCGCTTGACACCAATGTGACCAAGGCGGCAGTGCCACAAGTATGTGGGACTATCGTTATCAACTTTACATCTTTTGGCATCTACACTATGAACATGTGTAATATTACGCTCGAGATTCATTAAGAATAAACTATTGACCATCGGAGCATGACCATAAAACATATCTCTCATATAAATCGAACAACCATTATTCTCGGACTTAAATGAGTAGCCATCTCGTATTAAACGAGATCCTGATACAATGTTCATGCTCAAACTTGGCACTAAATAACAATTATTAAGGTTCAAAACTAATCTCGTAGGTAAATGTAGAGGCAGCGTGCCGACGGCGATCACATCGACTCTGGAACCATTCCCGACGCGCATCGTCACCTCGTCCTTCGCCAGTCTCCGTTTATTCCGCAGCTCCTGCTGTGAGTTACAAATATGAGCAACGGCACCGGTATCAAATACCCAGGAGTTACTACGAGTACTGGTAAGGTACACATCAATTACATGTATATCAAATATACCTTTGGTGTCGCCGGCCTTCTTATCCGCTAAGTATTTGGGGCAGTTCCGCTTCCAGTGACCCTCCCCCTTGCAATAAAAGCACTCAGTCTCAGGCTTGGGTCCATTCTTAGACTTCTTCCCGGCAACTGGCTTACCAGGCGCGGCAACCTCCTTGCCGTCCTTCTTGAAGTTCTTCTTACCCTTGCCCTTCTTGAACTTAGTGGTCTTATTGACCATCAACACTTGATGTTCTTTCTTGATTTCAGCCTCTGCTGACTTCAGCATCGAGAACACTTCAGGAATGGTCTTTTCCATCCCCTGCATGTTGTAGTTCATCACAAAGCTCTTGTAGCTTGGTGGGAGCGACTGGAGGATTCTGTCAATGACCGCCTCATCTGGGAGGTTAATATTCAGCTGGGTCATACGGTTGTGCAACCCAGACATCTTCAGGATGTGCTCACTGACAGAACTGTTTTCCTCCATCTTACAACTGTAGAACTTGTCGGAGACATCATATCTCTCGACCCGGGCATGAGCTTGGAAAACTAGTTTCAGCTCTTCGAACATCTCATATGCTCTGTGATGCTCAAAACACTTTTGGAGCCCCGGTTCTAAGCTGTAAAGCATGCCGCACTGAACGAGGGAGTAATCATCAGCGCGAGTTTGCCAAGCATTCATAACGTCTTGGTTCTCTGGGACGGGAGCGTCACCTAGCGGTCCTTCTAGGACATATTGTTTCCTGGCAGCTATGAGGATGATCCTCAGGTTCCGGACCCAGTCCGTATAGTTGCTGCCATCATCTTTCAGCTTTGTTTTCTCTAGGAACGCGTTGAAGTTCATGTTGACATGAGCGTTGGCCATTTGATCTACAAGACATATTTGCAAAGGTTTTTAGACTAATGTTCATGATAATTAAGTTCTAATCAAATTATGAACTCCCACTCAGATTAAACATCCCTTTAGTCATCTAAGTGTTACACGATCCGAGTCGACTAGCCCGTGTCCGATCATCACGTGAGACGGACTAGTCATCGTCGGTGAACATTCTCATGTTGATCGTATCTTCCATACGACTCGTGTTCGACCTTTCGGTCTTCGTGTTCCGAGGCCATGTCTGCACATGCTAGGCTCGTCAAGTTAACCCTAAGTGTTTTCGCTGTGTAAAACTGTCTTACACCCGTTGTATGTGAACGTAAGAATCCATCACACCCGATCATCACGTGGTGCTTAGAAGCGACGAACTGTAGCAACGGTGCACAGTTAGGGGAGAACACTTCTTGAAATTTTGTAAGGGATCATCTTATTTACTACCGTCGTCCTAAGTAAACAAGATGCATAAACATAATAAACATCACATGCAATTATATAGTTGTGACATGATATGGCCAATATCATATAGCTCCATTGATCTCCATCTTCGGGGCTCCATGATCATCTTGTCACCGGCATGACACCATGATCTCCATCATCATGATCTCCGTCATCGTGTCTTCATGAAGTTGTCACGCCAACGACTACTTCTACGTCTATGGCTAACGCATTTAGCAATAAAGTAAAGTAAGTTACATGGCGTTCTTCAATGACACGCAGGTCATACAAAAAATAAAGACAACTCCTATGGCTCCTGCCAGTTGTCATACTCTTCGACATGCAAGTCGTGAACCCTATTACAAGAACATGATCTCATACATCATAATTCATCATTCATCACAACTTCTGGCCATATCACATCACATGATCAATCGCTGCAAAAACAAGTTAGACGTCCTCTAATTGTTGTTGCATCTTTTACATGGCTGCAACTGGGTTCTAGCAAGAACGTTTTCTTACCTACGAATAACCACAACGTGATTTTGTCAACTTCTATTTACCCTTCATAAGGGCCCTTTTCATCGAATCCGCTCCAACTAAAGTGGGAGAGACAGACACCCGCCAGCCACCTTATGCAACTAGTGCATGTTAGTCGGTGGAACCGGTCTCACGTAAGCGTACGTGTAAGGTTGGTCCGGGTCGCTTCATCCCACAATACCGCCGAAGCAAGAAAAGACTAGTAGAGGCAAGTAAGATGACAAGATCCACGCCCACAACAAAATTGTGTTCTACTCGTGCAAAGAGAACTACGCATAGACCTAGCTCATGATGCCACTGTTGGGGAACGTTGCAGAAAATTAAATTTTTTCCTACGGTTTCACCCAGATCCATCTATGAGTTCATCTAAGCAACGAGTCAAGGGGTGATTTTGCATCTACATACCACTTGTAGATCACGAGCGGAAGCTTGCCAAGGGGATGGTGATGATGGAGTCGTACTCGAACGTGATTCGGATCACCGATGTCCAAGTGCTGAACGGACAGCACCTCCGCGTCCAACACACGTACGGGACGGGGACGTCTTCTCCTTCTTGATCCAGCAAGGGGGAAGGAGAGGTTGAGGAATATTGCTCCAACGGCAGCATGACCGCGTGGTGTAGTTGGTGCAGCAGTATTCCGACAGAGCTTCGCCGAGCACGTACGGAGTAGGAGAGGTGTTGGGGAGGGGAGGGGTTGCGCCTTGAGTTGTGGTGTGCTGCAGCCCTCCCCTCACCCCTCTATATATAGGAGAAGGGGCAAGGAGGGGCCGGCCCTCTAGGGAAACCCTAGAGGGGGGCGGCGGCCAAGGGGTGGGGGGCTTGCCCCCCAAGCAAGGGGGGTGCGCCCCCTTTAGGGTTTCCCCCCCAACCCTAGGCGCATGGGCCCAAGGGGGGGCGCGCGCCAAGCCCACTAGGGGCTGGCTGCTATCCCTACGCAGCCCAAGTGGCCCCCCGAGAGGGGTGGTCCCTCCCGGTGGACCCCCGGAACCTTTCCGGTGGTCCCGGTACAATACCAGTATGACCCGGAAACTTTCCGGTGCCCGTATAACAACTTCCCATATATAAAACTTCACCTCCGGACTATTCCGGAACTCCTCGTGACGTCCGGGATCTCATCCGGGACTCCGAACAACATTCAGTAGTCACATACTAGTCTTCCTAACAACCCTAGCATCACCGAACCTTAAGTGTGTAGACCCTACGGGTTCGGGAGACATGCAGACATGACCGAGACGATTCTCGGGCAATAACCAACAGCGGGGTCTGGATACCCATGTTGGCTCCCACATGCTCCTCGATGATTTCATCGGTTGAACCACGATGTCGAGGATTCGATCAAACCCTGTATACAATTCCCTTTGTCAATCGGTACGTTACTTGCCCGAGACTCGATCGTCGGTATCCCAATACCTTGTTCAGTCTCGTTACTGGCAAGTCACTTTACTCGTACCGTAATGCATGATCCCGTGACCAACACCTTGGTCACCTTGAGCTCATTATGATGATGCATTACCGAGTGGGCCCAGAGATACCTCTCCGTCATAAGGAGTGACAAATCCCAGTCTCGATCCGCATAAAACAATAGATACTTTTGGAGATACCTGTAGTGCACCTTTATAGTCACCCAGTTACGTTGTGACGTTTGATACACCCAAAGCACTCCTACGGTATCCAGGAGTTACACGCTCTCATGGTCGAAGGAAGAGATACTTGACATTGGCAAAGCTCTAGCAAATGAACTACACGATCTTTGTGCTATGCTTAGGATTGGGTCTTGTCCATCACATCATTCTCCTAATGATGTGATCCCGTTATCAACGACATCTAATGTCCATAGCCAGGAAACCATGACTATCTGTTGATCACAACGAGCTAGTCAACTAGAGGCTCACTAGGGACATATTGTGGTCTATGTATTCACACGTGTATTATGAGTTCCGGATAATACAGTTATAGCATGAATAAAAGACAATTATCATGAACAATGAAATATAATAATACTTTTATTATTGCCTCTAGGGCATATTTCCAACAGCAGGATCCACAGAGTATGATGGAGTGAAGCCGGGATCCTGTGTAGCGAGAGCAGCTTGCCTCTCATTGCCCTTCCCATTGTTCCCAATGCTAAGAAAATCTCGTTTAAAGCGACGATGGCAGCGAGATGCCAAGTGCCCCTCAATACCGCAGAGTTAACACTCGACCCCACCGCCACACGCCTCGCAGTGGAACCGCTTGCGGCCAGACGTTGGTGGAGGTGCAGCGGGCGAACGGGGCTGGCTGCCCGAGGACGGTGGCGCCTTCTGCTTGGCACCACGAGCACCTCCGCGAAGAGCAGCGTTCGCAGACGTTCCCTCCGAGTAGACGCCAATGGAGCGGCAAGCAGCGAGTCGTTGTTCGGTGTTGAGGAGGCGTGCATAGAGATCGCGAGGTGGCATCGGCGTGTCACGTCCGTTGATGTTCTCAACAAGGGAATCGTAGTCCTCATCAAGCCCATTGAGGATGAATGAAGTGAACTCCTCGTCACGGAGAGGCTTCCCAATGGATGACAGTGTATCAGCCAGGGTCTTGACCTTGTTGAAGAAGGCTGTGACGGAGAGATCATTTTTCTTGACCTTGCCCAACTGATTACGGACGGCAGAAGACCGAGCCAGCGACTATGAGGAGAAGCTGGAGTCGAGCGTGGCCCATGCATCCCTCGACGTCGCGGCAAAGACCACCATGCCGGCCACGGAGGGAGTGGCGAGGACTGAATAGCACCCAGAATAGCCTGATCCTGAGCGATCCACCGACGATGAGGAGGGTTGGACACCATGACAGAACCACCAGCAGCTCAGGGCACCGGAACCATGGCCGGCGGACATGGCAGCGTACCATCGACATACCCCTCAAGGTAGTGACTAAGCATCAGTGGCAACACCTGAGCGCGCCAGAGGAGGTAGTTATCAGCAGAGAGCTTCACCGTCACCAGATGAGCAAAGTGAAACGGTCCTGGTTCGGACACTGATGCGGGAAGCTGCGAGTCATACGTCGGTGGGGCACTGTATGGAACCAGCGCATCAGCCGACGGAGGCAGCACACGGAGTGTTGGTGATGACCGTAGGGCTGCACAGGGGGCACGCCGTAGGAGTGCAGAGGTGGCGCGATGTGCGACCCAGGAGCTGCGTAGGGCGCGCCATACGGTGCCTCACTAGGTACCACGGGAGACAGCGCATACGGCGTCGAGGACGTAGCAACGTACGGCGCGGGGTATACCCCGCCGTAGGGCTGCTGGACAGGGGCACCGTAGAGGCCCGGAGCGCCGTATGGGTGCTGAACGGGAGCGCCGTAGGGTTGCTGTGAAGGAGCGCCGTAGAGGCCAGTAGCCCGCGGCGCATCGCGGGATTGACCCGGGGCAGCGCCGTAGGGACCAGCAGCCGGCGGCGCATCATGGGATTGGCCCGGGGCAGCACCGTAGTGCACCAGGGCGATGATCGGGGCGCCGTAGCAGGGCGCGGGAGACCGAGCCGATGCAGATGGATCGACTGCTGGAGATCGGGACGGCGCCGTCAGGCGCGAGTCCGAGGCCGCCTGCCGAGCCTAGGCGAGCGGTGTGGACGCCATGAAGGGTGAGTCCGTTGCCAGGGTCGAGGGAGGCGGTACGGCGGAGGAGGCCGACGCGGCGGCGGCAGCGGCAGCAGCAGAGGAGGTGGAGGCGCGGCGCGAATCGAACGCGTCGTCTGATACCATGTTAAACAGATTAGGGTTTGGAACAATGCTCGATACCCATGGTGGGTACGGCTGTCATATATTTATAAGAGGGAACCGTATAAATACAGATTATGTTACAACACGTATATCTAATATATACTTAGTCTAACACAGATGGAATGTATGGAGTCACTATGCTCAAGAAGCTGGAAATGGTGCGGTGCCCATGGGTAGAGTCGCTACCGGAGGGACTCCTGCAGCAGCTCACAGCCCTTGAGGAACTAACTATCAGGGACTGCCACAACCTGGAGGAGGCCTTCTCGACAGGAGGTGCTTACTGGAATTTGATTGAAGCAATTCCACGTAGATCAGTTGGCAGATCAGTGCAATTCGAGACAGATAGATTGGCTGATCCCATGCACTGAATGCTTAGACTGTCTTCATTGGGATGCATGTGAATGTGCCTCCTGTCCTGTGTGTGCCTGTGCCTGGTGGAGCTATGTGTGCCAATGAGGTATATAGACACTCTCTTCTCTTTACCTTGTTATCTCACCCTCCAAAATTTATAACTAAACCTCAGTTATTAATCATGTATATATAGTTCGATCGATCCAAATAATCTATTTGGTCTTGTTGTAGATGTCAAAACCTGTACCTATGTAAAGAGTGCTTGTGTTTTTGTCTCCGCGTATCTGCTATGACGTCCAAATGATTCACATTAGTTGTACATGCACTGCAACAGTAACGGGAAAGTTGTTTCCTTTACAAATCAAGTTCAGTGTGTTAATTATAGTTATATAGTCACGGCTTGGTTGTTAGGAGCCAAGAGGTTTATTCCTTTGAGTTGTATCTTATCTCCTCAACCTCCTGTAACTCCCTAGCGTGAGGATCTCTCTCTCCGTTCCCTCGATGTATTCCCTGACGTGCGTGGCACGGTTGTACGAGACACCACAATCAATATATACACATGCGGGTCTTCATATTGGAGATTGAGACGCTTCACCAATTCTTTCATGGTATACAGAGCCCTTCCTCTCCACCTCATCTAGCTATCCACCTTCCCTTGCCATGGCGTCCTCCTCATCTTCCTCCCCTGCCCTCACCTCGCAGGTTTCAGAAAAACTCACCCGCACGAACTTCGTGCTATGGAAATCCCTAGTGCTATCACAGATCAGAGCTGCGGGCATGTACGGGTACCTTGATCAAACCACCCCCAAGCCATCCCAAACCATCACCACAAAAAACGCCGATGGCAAAGACCAAGCCATCATCAATCCCGCATATGCAGCCTGCCATCGGGAGGATCAGCAAGTTCTTGCGTTCCTCCTTAACAATCTCTCTCGTGAAGTCCTTATCCAAGTAGCCTCCCATGAGGAATCTCATGCGCTGTGGGCAGCCATAGTTCGCATGTTTTCCTCCCAATCCAGATCACGAGTCAACAACATCAGAACCAATCTCACCAATGCCCAGAAAGGCACTCAATCGGCTGGCGCATACTTTGGCTATATGCGATCCTTGGCCGATGAACTTGCCGCTGCAGGAAAACCCATCGATGAGGATGAACTCATCTCCTTCATTATTGGAGGACTAGACATGGAGTATCAACCCATAGTTTCTGCCTTAGATGTCCGCACCGATCCCCTCACCACCGATGACCTCTTCAGTATGGTCTCCAACTTCGATCAGCGCATGGAGATGTTCCATGGTACCGGCGCTGAGTCCTTCAAATCCACTGCCATGGCAGCCTCTCGCGGGCGCCGTGGTGCTTCCCGATCTGCTTCGCGTGGCCCGTCCAGAGGAGGAGGCGGACAGCATGGAGGCGGAAACAGCAGCAGCTATGGCGGCGGCCACTACAATGGTGGCCATGGCCACGGTGGTGGCGGCTACTATGGTGGCAGCAGCGGCGGCCGCGTTGGTGGAGGCGGCGGCCGCGTTGGTGGAGGCGGCGGCCACTTTGGTGGCGGCGGTGGCAACAACTACAGCAATGGTGGCGGCAGCAACAACTACAACAACAATCGGCGTCCTCTCTACAACAACAATCGAGGGCGCGTCTTTCAGGGGTATGATGAATATGAAAATAAGTACGAAATCTGCAAAAAGACTAACCATATCGCCAAGGACTGTGATTGGCGCTATGCTGAGAACAATTCCCAAAGGAAAAAAGTTGCAGCAGCCGCGGACACCTCCTATGGGGTAGACACAAATTGGTACGTTGACTCCGGGGCTACCAATCACATCACACATGAGCTCGAGAAGGTCACCATGGCCGAACAGTACCGGGGTCAAGATCAAGTTCACAAGCCAATGGAGAAGGTATGGAGATATGTCATGTTGGTAATTCAATTGTCAAAACCCCGCATCGTGATATTCATCTTAGAAATATTTTGCATTGTCCTGACACATCAAAGAATCTTCTTTCTGTGCATCGCATTGCTATTGATAACAAAGTATTTCTAGAATTTCACCCTTACTTCTTTTTGATCAAGGATCAGGCCACGAGGAGAGTTCTCTATCGAGGTAGATGTGTGCACAGACTATATCCATTGATTCCTCAATTTAGAAGCTTCAATAAACAAGTCTTTGGTGTCATCAAACTTTCGTCGGAACGGTGGCATGCTCGATTAGGACATCCATCCTTTGTTATTGTTCAACAAGTGCTTAGAAATAATAAGCTCCCTTGTGTTGGTGAGCGTAGATCTGAAACTATATGTGATTCATGTCAAAGGGCAAAAGCTCATCAATTGCCCTATCCTATATCAACTAGTGTTTCTACCAAACCTTTGCAACTTATTTTTTCTGATGTATGGGGTCCTGCCCCCACTTCTGTTGGTAGACATGATTACTATGTTAGTTTCATCGATGATTACAGTAAATTTACTTGGATCTATCTTCTTAAGAAACGATCCGATGTGTTTCAAGTCTTCCAAAACTTTCAAGCACTTGTTGAATGACAATTTGATAGTAAGATTCTCTCCATCCAATCTGATTGGGGTGGCGAGTATGAGAAACTAAACTCATTTTTCCAAAAATTAGGCATTTCTCACCATGTTTCTTGCCCTCATGCACATCAACAGAACGTTCTGCCGAGCGCAAACATAGGCATATTGTTGAAGTTGGCTTGGCTCTTCTTGCCGGTGCCTCCATGCCCCTAAAATTTTGGGATGAGGCTTTCCTTACGGCGGTTCATCTCATTAACATGTTGCCTAGCCGTGTCATCAATAATGAAACACCTATGCAACATCTTCTTCATACTAGACCAGATTATTCCTCTCTTCGTGTGTTTGGTTGCGCATGTTGGCCCAATCTCCGTCCCTACAATAATCGCAAGCTCATGTTTCGCTCCAAGCAATGCGTGTTTCTTGGTTATAGTCCTCAACATAAGGGTGTTAAGTGCCTTGATATTCCTACAGGAAGAGTATATGTTTCTCGTGATGTTGTGTTCGATGAAACTGTTTTCCCGTTTGCACATCTTCATCCAAATGCCGGTGCCCTCCTTCACAAAGAAATTCTACTTCTTCCACCTCAGCTATCCGGTGTTCATGGGGATGATAATTTTAATGACCATCTGACTAACTCTCCTGACCGTATTTTGGAGTCTTCACATGTTGCAGGGTCCCATGTGGAAGCAGCAGAAAAAAAATTGAGTGCAAATGATGTACAGAATGCTACCAATGGCCCATATCTCATGTGCCTACGGAACGGGGACAACTCGTCCTCGGGATTGTCGCCGCGTCAGGAGGACAGCGCAAGCGGATCCCCCTCAGGTGCCCGACTGCACCAACCCGCGATCACGACACAGCCTCCTGCTGGGTCGCCCTCACGCGTGCATCCCTCGCATGAACCGGCGCTCGACACGACTCCTTGTGAGGGTCCCGCTGTCACGCGCTTTGCAGCCGAACCCCGCTGCTACGTCAGGAGGCGGGGCCCACTGGATCCCCTGCGCTCGTCGGGTGGAGCAGCAGCCGGCACGGGATCCCACGACAGTTCTGCTGCGCTGCCAGGAACCTCTGCGTCGTGTCTGCCTTCACCACCGCCCGGTTTCACCACAGAAAATCCTGTGGGTCTGCAGAAGACAACACAGCCTTGGGATCCCCTGTCCAGGAACAAGAGTCGGGATCTTCTGCTTCACCTACTCCGTCAAGTGCGCCAGCGTTAACTCCGCCGCGTACCCGCCTTCGTGCAGGGGTAATTCAACCTACTAATTATAAAGTTAAATATGGCTTGTCTTGCTCATCAGGTGAACCTCGCACATTTCATGAGGCACTTTCAGACCCAAAGTGGAAAAAGGCTATGGAAGAGGAATTTCAGGCACTTCAGAGGAACAAGACTTGGCGCTTGGTTCCATCTCAACAAGGTAACAATCTGATTGACTGCAAATGGGTGTTTAGAATAAAAAGAAAGTCTGATGGTACCATAGATCGCTATAAAGCAAGACTTGTTGCAAAGGGTTTCAAGCAGAGGTATGGAATAGACTATGAGGACACGTTTAGTCCTGTTGTTAAAGCTACTACAATTCGTATTGTTCTCTCTGTTGCTGTGTCACGAGGATGGAGTCTGCGACAGCTAGATGTGCAGAATGCGTTTCTTCACGGTGTTCTGGAAGAGGAAGTGTATATGAAACAACCTCCTGGGTTTGAGGAAAAAAATGCACCATTTCATGTAAGCAGGCTTGACAAGTCTCTCTATGGATTGAAGCAGGCTCCCAGGGCATGGTATTCTCGTCTAATTTCCAAACTGCAACAACTTGGCTTTGTTCCTTCTAAGTCAGATACATCATTGTTCATCTATAATAAGTCACACACATCTATATTTGTGCTTATTTATGTTGATGATATTATTGTTACCAGTTCCTCCAATGATGCAGTCACAACTTTACTGAAAGACTTACAATCAGAGTTTGCTCTTAAGGACTTAGGAGATTTGCACTTCTTCCTTGGTATTGAAGTTAAGAGAAACACATAGGGTGGTCTTTCATTTGTCTCAGGAAAAATATGCAACTGATCTTTTGACTAAAGTTGGGATGCAGAATTGTAAGCCATCGTCAACTCCATTGTCAAGTACAGAAAAGTTGTCTCTTGCAGAAGGTGATCCTTTAAGTCAAGAAGATGGCACAAACTATAGGAGTGTGGTAGGTGCACTTCAATATTTGACTCTCACCAGGCCTGATATTGCTTTTGCTGTTAATAAAGTCTGTCAGTTTCTGCATGCACCTACTACAACACACTGGACTGCTGCTAAACGTATATTGAGATATGTGAAAAATACCTTAAATGTTGGACTGACATTCAGCAGATCATCATCTACTCTTGTTAGTGCATTCTCAAATTCTGACTGGGCAGGATGTTTGGATGATAGACGATCAACTGGTGGCTTTGCAGTGTTCTTTGGTCCTAATCTAGTTTCATGGTGTGCAAGGAAACAGGCCACAGTTTCCAGATCCAGTACAGAAGCAGAGTACAAAGCATTAGCAAATGCAACAGCAGAGATTCTTTGGGTAAAAATGGTGCTAAGAGAACTCGGGATACAAAATATCAAAACTCCATGTCTGTGGTGTGATAATCTTGGTGCTACCTATTTGTCAGCTAATCCCGTGTTTCATGCAAGAACCAAGCATATCGAAATAGATTATCATTTTGTTAAAGAGAGAGTTGCTAACAGGGAATTGGAAATTCGGTTTGTGTCCTCTAGAGATCAAGTTGCAGACGGTTTCACAAAGGCATTACCCTCAAGACTATTTGAGGAGTTTAAACATAATCTGAACTTAAGTAAGTTCTGATTAAGGGAGAGTGTTAATTATAGTTATATAGTCACGGCTTGGTTGTTAGGAGCCAAGAGGTTTATTCCTTTGAGTTGTATCTTATCTCCTCAACCTCCTGTAACTCCCTAGCGTGAGGATCTCTCTCTCCTTTCCCTCGATGTATTCCCTGACGTGCGTGGCACGGTTGTACGAGACACCACAATCAATATATACACATGCGGGTCTCCATATTGGAGATTGAGACGCTTCATCAATTCTTTCACAGTGAAGTTTATACTTGCTAGTACGTGACCCTTGCCTACTAAGTACATATTGAACCATGCTGGTCTACGACACAACTGTTAGGCACTGCCATTTACATAGTTCATTATCAAATTATGGTCATGGCCTTATGGATCACCCAGTCTTCAGGTAATTCCTGTTATACTGTATGACAGAACTCAGTGACTGGAATTTGCTTTGGTTCCCATTCAAGTCTGTCGTATGTCCTCGTAGAACGGAGGAGGAGATTTTATAAATACAACATCTACGTGATTACATGATCTCCTCTGCTGCTTACAAAAGAAAATCCTTTATATTCATTCATTCCCTAAGATCATCTATCTTATCTTCGACAGTAACATGACTGGTGAGGACCATACACAGAGCTGGAAGTAGTGACCAGGGCCTGATTGTAGCAAAACAGGCTCATCTTTAGGTGAAGATGGTGTGATGTATGTGGTATACATTGCATATCATACATTGTATGTATAACAGCTACAGAATTCGCCAAGATGCAGAGGCCGGGGGTCATCCTCCTTTTCTAAAAAAAACAAATAACAGCCACAGAATATTTGTATCAAAAAGGCCGTAAGGATGTCCAATTATCGTTGTTATTTAAGATCAACTCGTGACATGTTGCTTGTTTTCAGGCAGAGCTTATTCAGTTGTGTGGTGCTCCTTGTTGTCGTTGCCCTTTGTTAGCTGACAGCATTAAGATTCTGGCGAGAAGGAACAACATGTTCAGAAATAATTCAGTGACTATTTAGTGATATTAGTCAGTCTAAGAAAGACGGTCATTTTGGAATGAACTTCTGTTACTGCATATTACTCAGTCTTGAAGCAATCGCTATTGCTGTCTGAAATAATTCAGTGACTAGTTTGTGATAGTAGTCTGAAATCTGTCATTATCAATATAGACTGAAATTTGTCAGTGCATGTTTACTCAGTCTTCGAGAAGGCACGCTTACTTGCATGAAAATGAATAGTCAGTGACTCAAATTTTCTTTAGCTGACCAAATAGCTGAGCATGTTGGAGTTCCCAGTCAAACCTGAACATTTCAGTACTGTAAAGCAGATCTGATTATGTGAACACAACATAATCTGCCTGATTAGATCGGCACTACACGATATATACTAAGTATGTGCTGAAATTGGTAGTTGTCTACTGCTTCCACTACTAACCACTAGTACCGTCAAACCTGAACATTTCAGTACTGTAAAACCAATGTGTTCTCCAGGGTGAGTGTGTACCCAAGTACTGCTATGGCTACACTAGGGATGTAACCTAGGACATGGAGTATGTGATCGCTAGCTCCAGTGATCCCAGATGCACTGTTAAATCCAAGAAACATTGGTGTTTTTTCTACATGCATGCAAATTTTCATGATGAAATTACATTTCTTGAGGTGTGGGTAAAAAAAAATGATGTTCCAACTAACCTCATTATTTTTGGGTGTACACTACTAGGGAAAACCTTATACACAGAATCTTAACAGCCAGCGCAGGTCAGGAAGAAGCAGTACTGCTAATTAGCAGTAGCGCGGGCTCCAGACAGGCGCTACTGCTACAAACTTAGCAGTAGCACGGCTCGGTCGAACAACGCTGCTACTAAAATTGACCGACTATTCCCGTCACCCTAGGTTTAGCAGTAGCGCGGGGGCGTTAAGCGTTAGCTGTAGCGTCGTATCAGTAGCGCGGCCACTCGCGCTACTTCTAGGCTTTTCGCTAGTAGTGGTAGGCTGCTACCTGCATCTACTACTATTACTGCACCCATCGATTGCTATCCAGCATGCATCTATCCTATTAAGTATGAAACAGAGTAACGCCTTAAGCAAGATGAATTGATGTAGACAAAGTAAACTCAACTAATATGAATAAACCCTATCGTTTTATCCTTAATGGCAACAATACAAATACGTGTCTTGCCCCTTTCTGTTACTGGGATATCAATGGGATAGAGCACCGTAATATCGAACCCATCACAAAGCATCTCTTCCACCGAAGATAAATCAATCTAGTTGGCCAAACCAAAAGGATAGATCAAAGAGAAATACAAAGCTATAACAATCATGCATAAATAAGTTCAGAAAATACTCAAATATTTCTCATGAATATTCAGATCATAAATCCACAATTCATCGGATCCCAACAAACACAACCCGAAAGTATAGATATGTTGGAGACATATCACTGGCTCAGTGGAAACAAGAAAGGAATTTGTTGCCTTGTTTTTTCCTCTCTTCTTGCCTGTATGCTCATTTCGTCGAGCAGCTGCAAGAGCTATTGCCCACAGGCAACTCCGGGCACCCAGACTGGCTAGGGGTTGCACACCTAAGAGGCCCAGGCACTGGTGGTCAAGAACCCCAGGCATCCGGAGTGCACAGGGGTAGGTGATGACCCACAAGTATAGGAGATCAATCGTAGTCCTTTTGATATATAAGTAAGAGTGTCGAACCCAACGAGGAGCAGAAGGAATTGATAAGCATTTTTAGCAAGGTATTCTCTACAAGTGCTGTAAAGTAGTAGTAACAAAAAGTTTGATAGCAAGACAATTGACAGCAAGTAACAAGTAATCAAAGTAGCAAGGTGCAACAAAGAGGCCCAATCCTTTTATTGCAAAGGACAAGCCAGAGATATTTCTTATAATAAGCAAAGCGTCCTATAATTGTGATAAGCCGCATCGATCAAGTTGCTCTATAATGGGCACACTTACTTCACATCGGATATCAGTTCTGAATGAGGATCAATCATGCGAGCTTTTTCATAAAACGCATTTGGAAGGGAAGTGGAAAAGCAAGAGGAATTGATTTCACTAGCTAAGAGTATTGTCCACGAGTGTAAGGGATTGCCTCTTGCTATCAAGACCATGGCAACTTTAATTTGTTCAAAGCATCACAATCAGTGGTTTTCCGTTCTGCGTAGTGATGTCTGGAAGAATGGCATCCTGACAACCACTGGGACTGTACCTGCTAAGCTATGATCACTTGTCACCGGAAGCAAAAATATGCTTTTCCTTTTGTGCTATTTTCCCCAAGGATAGCCCAATGGATAAAGACTTGTTAATCCAGCTATGGATGGAAAATGACTTTATTGCATCAGAAACAAGACGCCAACAAAACTTTGATTTACTAGTTTGAAGAATCCATAGCTGGATTAACAAGTCTTTATTGGCGTCTCCAAACTAGTAAATCAAAAACCAAACTAATGTGCCTGCCTAGAGAACGGATTTCCTCCAAGATGTGACAATTCAGAAGAATCCACACACCCGTTCTCTAGGCAGGCTCATCCATAATCCATTGTTCAACTACTTGCAAGATGCATGATCTCATGCATGACCTTGCAGAATCTCTAAGCGGAAATGATTGCACTATTGTGCAAGAATTTTCTTCACGCCAAGAAATTCTTGAAGGATGCACATATGGTAGTCGATTACATCATGAGGTTCAACATTTGTCACTTGATTATTTTAGTAATCGTACTGTTACAGCTGTTAGAATAAATCCGAGGCACTCCGTCGATCATCCAAGGATCAAGCAATCACACGAGGCACGACACCGAGATTTGTTAACGAGGTTCACCGATATGGCTACATCCCCGGGGCTTGATTACGGGCGCTCCTCCCCGTGACACCGTCACAATACCGCACCCGGTCGCCCTGGACACCGGCACATGCCGCCGGCTTCCCCTGCGTTCCGGTGCTATTATTTTGGCATAGGTTACATCGTGTGTCTACCCCCGCTATATATGAGAGGCCTAGGATACAAGTGTCCTATTAGGACACGACTCCATATCCTATCTAAACACAATACAACTACAAGTCCAACTGTAACCTACCTTGTACACAATATTCGACACAACTCTAACAACAGCTATGTAGGAAGTTCTAGCTCCCCAGGCCCGCACTATATTATTCCCTATTGGGCGGAATGCGACTCCTCGTGATGTCAAGTCTATTAGTATGGCCAAGTCAAAATTCACGTCCGTGCGAGCATTGAGGATATTTTCAATCGAGACACATATGACAAACTTGAAGCATCTTTGCTACCTAGATTGTTCTAACTAGTCGTTAACCCGTGCTCCTGCATGACCTAGTTATTTTGAATGTTTATAATATTCTACATAGAAAGTCTCTATAAGTATTAGTTTATATAATTCTTATTGAAATTAAATGCATGAAATATTGTCTATTTTCATAGCCTATTAAATATTGTATTCGCTACTTTATCAATGACCAATTACATACGAAAATGTCTTTTCATTTTTACATTTATTAGAAATATACCGCCTATGATTTCTCTCTTTATGGTTTTCCATTTCCAGGGTTATTCCATGCAAAAGTATGATTAAAATGTTTCAACAAAAACATGTGTGACCACGACCAACAATCACCGAGTAGTTTATTCAAGTTTTCACAGGTTCAACATGTCGGGTGAGCCATACACCTCGCTATGGGACAAAACTCAGCTAAAGCTTTTTCGTGTGGGGAAGCTCTGCGAAAGCTTATCCTCTTACTTTTAAAATGTTTGGAAGATCTCTAAACTTTTTAAAGTTTGATTTTGACTCATGCATGCCTTCTTTGTCCTTTCAACAATACAATAAATTTACGGTACTCTCACCTGACCTTTCTTTTTATTGGACTGTATTTTTCTAGAAGCCATAATTATATTTTCTTAAAATTGTACAATTAACATTCGGAAAATTCATGAGTAGTTATAAGTTCTCAAGTAATTCTCTAGAAGCACACACTTCTCTTGTTTAAAAATCTCTGTAAATTAAAGAATATCCGCTTATATGGATTTTAAAGTTAGTCTGTACACTTTTCAAAATTGATCCTTTCTAACATCCAAATCGAGCCATCAGGAAAAGCAATGACAATGCATTTTTTAGGCGATGACCGCTATCCCGTATCCTGGCCCATGTTATATAGCTTTAACCAATAGACACCTATGCCATTATATTACGACTCACATCTCACAATTTGGTTACTATTACTTTACAATTTTTATATTAGTTAAGGGCTCTCACATCTTTGGGAGCTTATTCCTTAATATGGAACTTATGCCTTCCCACAAACAAAAAAACTTACTATAATACATTCCCTGACATTTCATTTTGTGGGTTTCTCATGCACTTGCATGATTTTGGAATTATAAATTTTCAAAAATTCTAGGATGTATTTAGTAATTATATTTGTTACATGGATTTATAACTTCTCAACACCAATTTCTTTATATTTTCAGATAATACTATGTGCATCGTGACAAACAAATTTCGGAGTATATATTTAGTTTAGTGTGATATATGAGCGGGATTGGTATAGTACATCCATATATACGTTGTGGTTGTATGCATGGTGATTTTTGGATGAGAAATTTTGGTCCACGTACCTATACATAGATGTGCGCACATATTTTCAGCTAGCTAGATGATGAACGTTGCTCTGTGAATATATTTTTGCTGAATGCATGTTTGCTCAGTCATGATTTTTTTTAGCTGTCGTGGTACATATATTGTTAGCTATGTCGTGCCTGCAAGCATAAATTAATCAGTATGTTGATGGAAAAAAACATCAGTACGTATCCAGGGGGAAAAATTTGTTTGTTAGGTGATTTTTGTTTCCATATTTCCTTCCTAATGTACATTGTATGGACTGTTGTGTTGATTGGATCTCCCTTGTACGTAATGCAAAACATGAGGGAACTGTATCTCTTTAATCCTAGAGGCAGAAGGAAAAATTATTTAATTTGGTAGATGATTTTTGTTTCCACGTTTCCTTTCTAGAGTACCACGTATGGACTCTTGGGCTGATTGGATAGATGTACGTTTCTACAGTAACACATATGGACTCTTAGGAAGATTGGATGGATTTACGTGCTACTAAACATCAGAGAACCATACATCTTTAATCCTAGACACACAATTAAGATCTAACGGTTATTTGTAATCAGTTTCAAGGATTAACGTGGAGGCTTGTATGGTGCCTCCAATTAGTAAATATAAGATATAAGATTCTAATATATCTGCACTTCCTGAAGCCACTACAATGTTGTATAGCTTGCAAACATTGAAGCTTAATGGTTGTAGAAATCTTCAGAAATTACCAGAAGGCATGAAATACATGAGCAGTCTTCGTCACATCTTCCTCATTGGGTGTATCAGTTTGGAGTGCATGCCACAAGGTACTGGTGAACTGAGTTCTCCGTAGACATTGACAAGTTATGTCATTGATAGTGATGCAGTCCGTGGAATTGGTCAACTGAAAGATTTGAATCTAGGTGGTGCTCTTATTTTGACTGAGCTG
This sequence comes from Triticum dicoccoides, assembly GCF_002162155.2. Taxonomy (NCBI): domain Eukaryota; kingdom Viridiplantae; phylum Streptophyta; class Magnoliopsida; order Poales; family Poaceae; genus Triticum; species Triticum dicoccoides. The sequence continues at coordinate 748,155,516 of NC_041386.1, read as the reverse complement.
AGAAAAGTGCATTGTCCAGAAAATGCTAAACAAAGCAATATGTCTAGCAAGCATAATTTGAAACGATTATTATTCGATTCGTATGGACCTTATGGGCCACAAAAGGCTTGAAGTTTTAGTGTTATCTCAGTATACCGGTGCTAATTATCATCATGGACGCACAACTCTACATTGTTAGAACATCTCAGTGAGCATACGCTGAGAAGATGCAAGAACTGCAATGTTCTTCCACCATTATGGCAGTTGCCCTCTCTCACGCGCTTGGAGTTGGAAGGTTTGGATAGCTTGACAAGTATACACTAGTAGAAAAAGGCCCATTTGTCCCGGTTCTGGAACC
>NC_041386.1:748146106-748154954 GCF_002162155.2 Triticum dicoccoides | reverse complement strand
CGAATCGGGACTAAAGGCCCTCCATGTGGCCGCTGTCTGGAGCTCCACCTTTAGTCCCGGTTAGTAACACCAACAGGGACTAAAGGAAATTTTATGATTTTTTTTTACTTTTTTCCAAATTTTCAAATTTCTGAATTATTTCACAATTTAATCTCTAATCACCCCTCATCACTACTCAATTTAACCTCTAATATTTAATCACCCCTCATCATTCCAAATCATCTAACTTCCCGGCCGGTCACCCATCCTCTCACTACTCCAACCTGAGCACGCTTAACATCCGGGTTCTATTCCCCCTCGTTTCCAAGTCTGCACTTGTTGTTTTCCTGATAATAGTAATATGTCAATCCCATTAACCCTCAGGAGTTTAGCTTGAGCATGAAGTCACACGTTTCACTGTTTGAGTTTGAAACTATTATTATAAAAAATAATAATTATTTAGTAACACTAATATTTCTTGAATAAGTAGTTTGACCATAGTTTGACCACAGTTTGACCAGATTTGACCAAAATTCAAAATAACTGAAATTATTATTTACTAACACTAATATTCTTGAATAATTATTTACTAACACTAATACTTCTTGAATAAGTAGTTTGACCATAGTTTGACCAGATTTAACCAAAATTAAAAAAAAACTGAAATTTGTGCATAACTTTTTGTCCTTTTAGAATTTGAGGATTCTAAAAATTTGCAAAACGGCCAATGGCGGCCAAAATCGGATGCTGATTTTCGTGCTAAACATTTTGATATATTATATGTTTTTTCCGACATCGTATGCAAAAGTTATAGCCGTTTTACTTTTTCATAACACTTTTTTGCAAAACATGTCCAAATTTAAGATTTTTAATTTTCCTAACTAGTAGATGTAGTAATATAACTACATATCGAAGGATTTTATTTTTTGAAGTTTTTATCATTTTCTTTTTTTTTTTCCAAAACTGAAATGGCGATACACGGTGGGGGGGGTAGAGTTTGAGACACAAACCCCTTTAGTCCCGGTTTGAGACACGAACCGGGACTCAAACCGGAACTAAAGGTCTCATTTAAACCAGGACTAATGCATTTAGCCGCTCGAACCGGGACTAATGTGTATATTGAGCTGTGACCAAAGCCCTGTTTTCTACTAGTGATATGTAATGATGATACATAGACAATGGGGAATCATGTATTTCACCATCACCCTTGTTTCCTAAGCTGGAAACCATGATGCTTGTGAACGTGCCTAAGCTAGAGAGATGGCACCAGGAGGTGGCAGTACAAGTATCGGTTGTATCATTCCCTCAGCTGAAGACGCTAGATATTTTTGTGTGCCCACGGTTAGAGACAGTACTAGAGGGACTCATGCAGCAGCTCCCTGCCCTCGAGAGACTACATATTGTCGACTGTCGCAACTTGCACTGAGCCTTCTCAAGAGGAGGTGCTTACTGGAATTTGGTTGAAAGAATTCCAGATATTTATGTTATGTTAATCTAGTTGCACCTGTTCCATTTTCAGTTACTAGTTTTCTGAATAATCTGGAAACGTGCAGTGTCAAGGATTCAGTTAATTCTGTATACAATTCCCTTTGTCCGGCAATATATTACTTGCCTGATATTCGATCATCGGTATCTCCATACCTAGTTCAATCTCGTTACTGGCAAGTCTCTTTACTCGTTCCGTAATACAAGATCCCGTGACTAAGTCATTAGGCACATTGCTTGCAAGCTATTTACGATGTGTATTACTGAGAGGGCCCAGAGATATCTCTCCGTCACATGGAGTGACAAATCCAAGTCTCGATCCATGCCAACCGAACAGACACCTGTGGAGACACCTGTAGAGCATCTTTATGATCACCCAATTACAATGTGATGTTTGATAGCACGAAAGTATTCCTTCGGTATCCAGGAGTTGCATGATCTCATAGTCGAAGGAACATATACTTAACATGAAGAAAGCTATAGCAAATAACTTAAATGATCTGATGCTAAGCTTACAGTTGGGTCTAGTCCATCACATCATTCTCCTAATGATGTGATCCCATTATCAAATGACAACTCATGCCTATGGTTAGGGAAACTTAACCATCTTTGATCAACGAGCTAGTCCGGTAGAGGTTCAATAGGGACATGTTGTTGTCTATGTATCCATACATGTATTTGAGTTTCCAATCAATACAATTATAGCATGGATAATAAATGATTATCATGAGCAAGGAAATATAATAATAACCACTTTATTATTGTCACACATGAATCGAGGCATATTTCCAATATAACTTTGGCTCATTTAATATTTGAATTAATGCAATATTCTAGAAAAATAATGTAAATTACTGTTGGGGGAAGATACGACAAATTTGAGAAGAGGAACTAGGTACTATTTATTTGCTGGCCATTAATGCCACTAGACAATGCATGAAGTGATTACATGTAGCAATGGATCTATTTTTGAAAGGCTGATATACAAAATAAAGAAGCATCACTTATGATCTGCCAATAGGACATCAATGCGAAAAATTAATGTAGGGAAAAATAGCAAAGCTGGGTTTTGTCAAAATACCAGATGTATCAAATCCGGAGATATACCTTCCGAATAACATTTCTACAAGACCCAAAAATACAATGAAATGCATGACACTCACATTTTTATATTGAACGGATATAAGCTATTAATAAAATACCCTTATCAATGATGACATTGACATTTTTGTCGTGAAGGGATATAAACTATTCCCTTATCAATAATGACGCACAATATATGCTATGAAAAGAGCCTACATACATGGCAATACAAAACTAGTTATTAATTCTTGACATACGGAAAGATCTGCAGTCTTTCCTCTTTATAAATACTACTCCCTTCGTCCTTTGATATAAGATGTTATTACATCAAATTTCTTCGCAAGTTTATGAGATTTGTTAAAATATCATGGAATAATTAAACTCGAGAAGGTCGGTTAACTAAACATTTCCATGAACTGATTTACATATAAAAAGTAAATGGAAAGTAATATATGATATCTACAAGATTTGCTTCTGTATCTGAATAAATGCACCCGGAGGGTCGGAATGGGGCAAAAAAGGAAAAACCTTAGAACGGTGCTGATTTTGACATAAATGAGAAAATATATTGCCAATATAGAGAACATAAACAAATACGCTATTTGTACATGAATCAAAACTAATGTGTCCATAACATAAATGCAGGATTTAATTGATAATTACATATCATTTGTTTTTGCCAATATATATCTCAACCGGAGCACGGCAATCATAAGCTTAGTTTTCTCCTCAGTCCAGACCATGGCAGTCATCAAGAGCATCGCACACATGCCGTGGGTTCTTCAATCTGCGTTGTTGTTATGATCATCTCTTGCACTTTGATCTTACCAACCTCTTGCTATGAACGTAGGTATCTCCGAACATCCTTTAATCATTTTATCTTACAAAATTCAATATTTGTGCTTAAATAGACCTTAGCGGACATTTGTAATAAATATTATTGCTTTTCGTCAATGTTTAGTTGATTGTCATGAGGAGTGCATGCCTACTCAAGTCTGCCATTGGAACGTCTGCAAGATCTTTTGCAGATACAGCGGCCACCCTTGGCTTGGGGCCTACTGCAAGACTCAGCCAGGAGATGTGAAACTATGTTGTTGCATTTATTCCTGAATCTCCAGTGATGCAAGTTGTTGTTTGGGGCACTAATATTGCAGTTTCCTGTATCCACCCGTTTGCGATGCAGTCTCAATAAAAGAGTTCTCTAGCGACTCAATCAATGAATCAGTGTATGATCGATATCATGTGCGCATATCTAGCTAGTGGCTCATCTTTATCTCTTAAACCAGCGTTGAAAAGATTATTATATCAATTGTTCTTCAATTTCCTATTATTCTGATTCGATGATCGCAATTTATATCATGTGCGCATATCTAGCTAGTTTTTTCCATGGCCTTGTATTACAAATTCTACTACTTTGTTTTGGTTTTTGACAAATTTTGCATTTTCTAGAGTTTTCTCAGTAAAAAAGGCCAATACATGGTCGGACGTGTCGCAACTTGCATACGGTGTGAAAAATCATTCAAGCCTACCATTTGTATCCCCACCTACTTGCATAAGTCTAAGGAACAAAAAAACTCCACTATGCATGCAAAATGAACACTGGAAAGATATCAAGAAAAATACAGACAAAAACATCACTTGACCTTGTATCCCTAGCAGATGAGACATGAGTATCACTAGCACATATGCCCGTGGCTTGCAACGGTTGAGAAAATTCTTATGTCCATATAAACGTCCACAATGCAGCACGTGTGTTGCAATGGGAGAGAAACATCATGTGCCCATATAAACGTCCATCGATGCCACACGCTAACATCCGAACGGTACCACCCGACAGTGACATAGAGGCACGTGCCAAGGTCAAAATGTACAATTAATGAATTCTCTTTTCTCTTAAAGTTTTTGGATTATTAGGTATTCATCTTATATAAAAGATGACCATAGGCCCAAATTACATGCCACATTATAATCCTTTGGAAAGCCATAGTACAGAAATAAACAAATGACGACCTCATGAGCGCCTTCGCTTCCTTGAACGTCATGCGATATACAAAAAGTTCATATAATAGCTCATGACGGCTTGTAGAAGGTCTGTCTCATCCATTTTATCACAACCTTGGAAAAAACAATGTTGCAAAGGAAAATTATTTAAGAATAAGGAAGACCCTATGTCTCTGCGTAAAGAGCATCAACACTATGATAAATGAACCAGTCTGAAAGGTACCGTCATCGTCAGATCAGCGAGAGAGAGGGGGGAACGGGCGAGGAAGGAAGACGAACACGAGAGAGACGAGCAGATTTTTTTGGTGCTGCCGTAACTGCGCAGCCTTTTCCGTTTTCTCATTCCTTTTATCTGAATTACAAGAGCTAGTCTACCCTCCCGGTCTGGCCGCCATGATTCGCGTAGATCGTGCTATCCCGCGATCACGTCCATAGCGAAAGCCAAGTGACCAGGAGGGAATAACAGAAAGGAAACTGGAGAGCGCCCGCTACGTACGCCTCCCTAATCTACGTGCATTCGTGGGTCACATCAGCCCAGCTGCACCTTATTTGAAAACGGAATAAACAACCTAGCGTACGTGGGCTTGAGCTTATTCAGGACAACGAATTTCCCCCCTAAGCTCAACGTCCCACGGTCACTTCCCTGACGCTAAGTTTCTGCCGTAGCTCGACGAACCGGACACGCCCCAGTGCCTTGGTCAGCGCATCGGCCAGCTGATCGCTTGTGCCAATATGATCGATCTCCACCTGCCTTGTTTCCACAGTCACGGATAAAATGGAACTTGACATCGATGTGCTTGTTTCTGTCGTGGTGAACAGGATTCTTAGCCAATGCAATGGCAGATTTGTTGTCGATCAAGAGCTTGAACGCACTAACTTCTTCCCCTCTCATTTCTGCAAGAAGGCGGCTCAACCACAGGCCTTGACAAGTAGCCGCGGCCGCTGCCACATATTCTGCCTCACAGGAGCTGATTGCGACGATCTTTTGCTTTTGAGAGGTCCAAGACACAGGATTTTCACCCAGGAAGAAAACCTGGCCAGAAGTGCTCTTGCGATCTCCAACGTCTCCAGCGTGGTCGCTATCACTGTATCCAAGCAGTGTAGCTTTCTCAGAGCCACGCCGATAGCAGCAGCCATGTTTGAGAGTACCACGCACATACCTAAGAATTTACTTGACGGCCGTCCAGTGGGTGGCTGTTGGCTTCTCCATGAACCCGCTCACAATCCCCACAGCATGTGCAATGTCCGGCCTGGTATGTACCAAGTATCTCAAACTCCCGATTATACCGCGCTACAGAGAGGGATCAACAACCTTTGCCTCATCATCTTTTTTCAGTTTGAGCCGGCACTCCATGGGCGTTTGACACCCTTTGCACCTTGTCATCCCTGCAGCTTCAAATATCTTTTCTGCATAGCTCTTCTGACACAAAGTAATTGAGTCTCTGGATTGGGTTACCTCGGTGCCCAAGTACTAGCTTAGGAGACCGAGGTCACTCATTTTGAAGAGTTCTTGCAACTGTTCTTGAACTCGATGATGGATGCTTGGTCTGTGACGATGATGATGAGATCATCAACGTACACACCAACTAGCAGGAATGAATGTGCATCCCCGCGGCGATACACGGCATGCTCCAGTGGGCTGCGCGTGAGCCCCAGCATGCTCATGGTCTCGTCCAGCTTCGCGTACCCGGCCCTCGGAGCTTGCCGCCGTCCGTAGAGCACCTTCTGAAGTCGCAGCACCTGCTGCTCCCTGCCGGCAGTGATGTACCCCGGCGGCTGCCCCACGTACACTTCCTCGGCGAGGTCACAATTGAGGAAGGCGGATTTGACATCCATATGGTGCACCTCCCAGCCGGAGTGCGCGGCGAGCGCAAGAAGCCGCCGCACGGTCTCCATCCGTGCCACTGGCGTGAAAACTTCCTCAAAGTCCATGCCACCACAGGGGTGTTATTGTGCGTGGGCGGCGTGGCCCATCGTGGCTCCCACGTCACCACAGGGGTGCATGGCTCGGTCTGCGGTATGGCGGGCGCCGATGCGGTCGGCGTGTCGGCAGAGTACGGCGGTGTCCCCAATGGTGGCGTAGAGGGTGATTGTGGCGCCCCGCTTCTCGGCGTAGACGCAGGCGAGCCATCCGTGTCCAGCTCGTGCACCATGGCCATTGGCGTAGACCACAGTGAATGTCGTTAGTGTGGGCGCGGTGACCATGCCCTGGTGCTCCAACTCCACTGCATGCTTTCCTCAAACACAACATCACGTGTGACTTGTACCTTTTGTCTAGCCGGATTGTACACACGATAGCCCTTGGTTCCTTCCTTTTAGCCTATGAAGATTATTGGGGTTGATCGATCCAAGAGCTTCGTCACTCCATGGCCAAGCTTCTTGATATGCCCCACAGACCCAAACACACGTAGGTGCAGCACACTTGGCTTGTGGCCGGCCCAAGCCTCATACGGCGTCACCCCGTCCAAGATGCGCGTGGGAGCTCTGTTGAGCAGGTACACCGCAGTCTTCACTGCTTCAGTCCAGAAATATGACGGCACGGCCACACTTTTGAGCAGGCAACGCGCCATCTCGACGACGGTCTGATTCCGGCGTTCAACCACTCCGTTCTGCTGAAGGGAGTACGGGGTGGTCGTGTAGTGTTTGATGCCTAGCTGCTTGCAGTATTCTCTGAACTCAATGGAGTTGAACTCACCGTCCCGGTCAGAGCGGAATGCGCGAAGCCTGCATTTTCCCTCGTTCTCAGCCATTGCCTGCACTTTCTTGAACTTCTGATGAGCTTCATCCTTGGATTTCAGCAACTCCAACCACATGTATCGAATGTAATTGTGAACTATCAGCGAGAAATACTTACTGCCACCCGGTGTGGTTGGTGTGATTGGCCCACACAAGTCTGTATGAACAAGCTCAAGACCTTTCTCTGCTCTGTATCCGGCCACTTGAGGAAAAGGGGCATGGTGTTGTTTGCCCAATGCACAACCATCATAGTACTCCTCGACGCAGTCAATGACTGGCATCCCGCGTACCATTTCCTTCGAAGACATGGCTCGCAAAGCTCTGAAGTGCAGGTGTCCCATCCTCGCATGCCAGCACCAGGTGACATCTTCAGTCTCGGTGAGGAGACGGGCTGGGGCGTGAATGCTCAGTACGCCTGTGTACAATCTGCTCGCCGCCCGTTTGACGCGAGCCAGGATGCGCCGGCTTGGATCTTGGATGGTCATAATCCCATCTTCAATCCCTATCCGGCATCCACCCTCATCCAACTGCCCTACTGAGATGATATTGCTGCGTAAGCTGGGAATAAAATAGACTTCAGAGAGAGCACGTTGATCACCATTCTGGCAGCGAAACACAACAGCGCCCCTGCCCTTTATAGCCACCAGTGGGCCGTCTCCGAATTTCACTGTGCCGTGTACACCTTCATCAAGTGTAGAAAACATGTTCCTCTCCCCAGTCATATGGCTGGACGCCCTTGTATCATAGTACCAAAGGCCATCGGATGAAGGCACGGGAATCACCTTTTCCTCGTTCAGAAACACAGCTTGCGGCGCCACCTACTCGGGTGTGGAGGCGTTGATGACCACGGCCATAAACAACCCCTGATCATGTTCATCGCCGTTGTCGCGGAGGAGGTTAGCATGTTTCTTCTTCCGGTGTTCCTTCTGCTTCTCTAGCCATGACCAGCAGTCTTTTTTCCGGTGACCGGTCTTGCCACAATAGTGGCATTTGCCCTTCTTCTTGCCGTTGGATCCACCTGATCCACCCGCGCCGCCGCTGTTCGATACAGGTTTGCCGCCGCTCTGTGGCTTAGGCTTTCCCGACGACTTGCTTTTGCCGCCGCCGCCGCCGTGTGACGAACTGCTGTCGGCGAACTGACGCTCACGAGCAGCCCACTCCTCCGCGGTGTACATGAGTTGGCCGGTGGACTGCTTGGCGTCGTGGACGTCATAGTGGTCATCACACGCCGAGAGACGTCCGGTCAACTCCTCGACCGACAGCGTCTTGAGATCAATCAGCGACTCAATCGCCATGGCTATCTCCTAGGAGTGTCTTACAGGGAATGAAGGGGCTGGGTGGTGTTAGAATTCCAGTGCTAAAAATCACACTATCTTGAGGCAGGGGAGTCATTCTATCCTATTAATATGTGACGTGTGTAGTTGAGAGCTTCTTCAACCACTCCCTCGCCGGCCGGCAAGGGCAAGGGCAAGAAACACTACTAGAAAAACCGCAACTAATGGCGCACCTAATTTGGCCATTAATGGCGCATCACCGGTGCGCCATTACTAGCACGCCATTAGTA
>NC_041386.1:748135953-748145234 GCF_002162155.2 Triticum dicoccoides | reverse complement strand
GAGAGGAGGGAGAAGAAACCATGAGGGGAGGGGAGGGGAGGGGAGGGGAGGAGGGAGGAGGGAGGAGGAGGTCGCCGGAGAGGAGGAGGAGGTCACCGGAGAGGAGAAGTATGGTGGAGGAGAGAAGGGAAGATGAAATGAAGAGAGGAGGAGAGGACCAGCCATATATACGGCATACTAATGGCGCACCGCGGGCAGGTGCGCCATTAGTAATTTTTTTTATTTATTTTTTTTTATTTTGAATTTTGAAGGCGGGAAGATACTAATGGCGCACCACGGGCAGGTGCGCCATTAGTAATTGTTTTTTTATTTTTTTGACTTATTTTGAATTTTGAAGGAGGGAAGATACTAATGGCGCACCATGGTCAGGTGCGCCATTAGTAACTTTTTTTCTTATTTTTTTGACTTATTTTGAATTTTGAAGGCGGGAAGATAGTAATGGCGCACCATGGGTAGGTGCGCCATTAGTAAGTTTGAATTGTTTTGATTTTTTTTGCCTCTCCAGATCTTAAAAGCCCCGTATCTTTTTTCTGTTAGGCTTTTGAGGATTTTGAAAATGTTTAACGGGGTTCCCACGACAGTTCTGCTGCGCTGCCAGGAACCTCTGCGTCGTGTCTGCCTTCACCACCGTCCGGTTTCACCACAGAAAATCCTGTGGGGTCTGCAGAAGACAACACAGCCTTGGGATCCCCTGTCCAGGAACAAGAGTCGGGATCTTCTGCTTCACCTACTCCGTCAAGTGCGCCAGCGTTAACTCCGCCGCGTACCCGCCTTCGTGCAGGGGTAATTCAACCTACTAATTATAAAGTTAAATATGGCTTGTCTTGCTCATCAGGTGAACCTCGCACATTTCATGAGGCACTTTCAGACCCAAAGTGGAAAAAGGCTATGGAAGAGGAATTTCAGGCACTTCAGAGGAACAAGACTTGGCGCTTGGTTCCATCTCAACAAGGTAACAATCTGATTGACTGCAAATGGGTGTTTAGAATAAAAAGAAAGTCTGATGGTACCATAGATCTCTATAAAGCAAGACTTGTTGCAAAGGGTTTCAAGCAGAGGTATGGAATAGACTATGAGGACACGTTTAGTCCTGTTGTTAAAGCTGCTACAATTCGTATTGTTCTCTCTGTTGCTGTGTCACGAGGATGGAGTCTGCGACAGCTAGATGTGCAGAATGCGTTTCTTCACGGTGTTCTGGAAGAGGAAGTGTATATGAAACAACCTCCTGGGTTTGAGGACAAAAATGCACCATTTCATGTAAGCAGGCTTGACAAGTCTCTCTATGGATTGAAGCAGGCTCCCAGGGCATGGTATTCTCGTCTAAGTTCCAAACTGCAACAACTTGGCTTTGTTCCTTCTAAGTCAGATACATCATTGTTCATCTGTAATAAGTCACACACATCTATATTTGTGCTTATTTATGTTGATGATATTATTGTTACCAGTTCCTCCAATGATGCAGTCACAGCTTTACTGAAAGACTTACAATCAGAGTTTGCTCTTAAGGACTTAGGAGATTTGCACTTCTTCCTTGGTATTGAAGTTAAGAGAAACACATAGGGTGGTCTTCATTTGTCTCAGGAAAAATATGCAACTGATCTTTTGACTAAAGTTGGGATGCAGAATTGTAAGCCATCGTCAACTCCATTGTCAAGTACAGAAAAGTTGTCTCTTGCAGAAGGTGATCCTTTAAGTCAAGAAGATGGCACAAACTATAGGAGTGTGGTAGGTGCACTTCAATATTTGACTCTCACCAGGCCTGATATTGCTTTTGCTGTTAATAAAGTCTGTCAGTTTCTGCATGCACCTACTACAACACACTGGACTGCTGCTAAACGTATATTGAGATATGTGAAAAATACCTTAAATGTTGGACTGACATTCAGCAGATCATCATCTACTCTTGTTAGTGCATTCTCAAATTCTGACTGGGCAGGATGTTTGGATGATAGACGATCAACTGGTGGCTTTGCAGTGTTCTTTGGTCCTAATCTAGTTTCATGGTGTGCAAGGAAACAGGCCACAGTTTCCAGATCCAGTACAGAAGCAGAGTACAAAGCATTAGCAAATGCAACAGCAGAGATTCTTTGGGTAAAAATGGTGCTAAGAGAACTCGGGATACAGAATATCAAAACTCCATGTCTGTGGTGTGATAATCTTGGTGCTACCTATTTGTCAGCTAATCCCGTGTTTCATGCAAGAACCAAGCATATCGAAATAGATTATCATTTTGTTAAAGAGAGAGTTGCTAACAGGGAATTGGAAATTCGGTTTGTGTCCTCTAGAGATCAAGTTGCAGACGGTTTCACAAAGGCATTACCCTCAAGACTATTTGAGGAGTTTAAACATAATCTGAACTTAAGTAAGTTCTGATTAAGGGAGAGTGTTAATTATAGTTATATAGTCACGGCTTGGTTGTTAGGAGCCAAGAGGTTTATTCCTTTGAGTTGTATCTTATCTCCTCAACCTCCTGTAACTCCCTAGCGTGAGGATCTCTCTCTCCTTTCCCTCGATGTATTCCCTGACGTGCGTGGCACGGTTGTACGAGACACCACAATCAATATATACACATGCGGGTCTCCATATTGGAGATTGAGACGCTTCATCAATTCTTTCACAGTGAAGTTTATACTTGCTAGTACGTGACCCTTGCCTACTAAGTACATATTGAACCATGCTGGTCTACGACACAACTGTTAGGCACTGCCATTTACATAGTTCATTATCAAATTATGGTCATGGCCTTATGGATCACCCAGTCTTCAGGTAATTCCTGTTATACTGTATGACAGAACTCAGTGACTGGAATTTGCTTTGGTTCCCATTCAAGTCTGTCGTATGTCCTCGTAGAACGGAGGAGGAGATTTTATAAATACAACATCTACGTGATTACATGATCTCCTCTGCTGCTTACAAAAGAAAATCCTTTATATTCATTCATTCCCTAAGATCATCTATCTTATCTTCGACAGTAACATGACTGGTGAGGACCATACACAGAGCTGGAAGTAGTGACCAGGGCCTGATTGTAGCAAAACAGGCTCATCTTTAGGTGAAGATGGTGTGATGTATGTGGTATACATTGCATATCATACATTGTATGTATAACAGCTACAGAATTCGCCAAGATGCAAAGGCCGGGGGTCATCCTCCTTTTCTAAAAAAAACAAATAACAGCCACAGAATATTTGTATCAAAAAGGCCGTAAGGATGTCCAATTATCGTTGTTATTTAAGATCAACTCGTGACATGTTGCTTGTTTTCAGGCAGAGCTTATTCAGTTGTGTGGTGCTCCTTGTTGTCGTTGCCCTTTGTTAGCTGACAGCATTAAGATTCTGGCGAGAAGGAACGACATGTTCAGAAATAATTCAGTGACTATTTAGTGATATTAGTCAGTCTAAGAAAGACGGTCATTTTGGAATGAACTTCTGTTACTGCATATTACTCAGTCTTGAAGCAATCGCTATTGCTGTCTGAAATAATTCAGTGACTAGTTTGTGATAGTAGTCTGAAATCTGTCATTATCAATATAGACTGAAATTTGTCAGTGCATGTTTACTCAGTCTTCGAGAAGGCACGCTTACTTGCATGAAAATGAATATTCAGTGACTCAAATTTTCTTTAGCTGACCAAATAGCTGAGCATGTTGGAGTTCCCAGTCAAACCTGAACATTTCAGTACTGTAAAGCAGATCTGATTATGCGAACACAACATAATCTGCCTGATTAGATCGGCACTACACGATATATACTAAGTATGTGCTGAAATTGGTAGTTGTCTACTGCTTCCACTACTAACCACTAGTACCGTCAAACCTGAACATTTCAGTACTGTAAAACCAATGTGTTCTCCAGGGTGAGTGTGTACCCAAGTACTGCTATGGCTACACTAGGGATGTAACCTAGGACATGGAGTATGTGATCGCTAGCTCCAGTGATCCCAGATGCACTGTTAAATCCAAGAAACATTGGTGTTTTTTCTACATGCATGCAAATTTTCATGATGAAATTACATTTCTTGAGGTGTGGGTAAAAAAAAAATGATGTTCCAACTAACCTCATTATTTTTGGGTGTACACTACTAGGGAAAACCTTATACACAGAATCTTAACAGCCAGCGCAGGTCAGGAAGAAGCAGTACTGCTAATTAGCAGTAGCGCCTACAGGCGCTACTGCTACAAACTTAGCAGTAGCACGGCTCGGTCGAACAACGCTGCTACTAAAATTGACCGACTATTCCCGTCACCCTAGGTTTAGCAGTAGCGCGGGGGCGTTAAGCGTTAGCTGTAGCGTCGTATCAGTAGCGCGGCCACTCGCGCTACTTCTAGGCTTTTCGCTAGTAGTGGTAGGCTGCTACCTGCATCTACTACTATTACTGCACCCATCGATTGCTATCCAGTATGCATCTATCCTATTAAGTATGAAACAGAGTAACGCCTTAAGCAAGATGAATTGATGTAGACAAAGTAAACTCAACTAATATGAATAAACCCTATCGTTTTATCCTTAATGGCAACAATACAAATACGTGTCTTGCCCCTTTCTGTTACTGGGATATCACTGGGATAGAGCACCGTAATATCGAACCCATCACAAAGCATCTCTTCCACCGAAGATAAATCAATCTAGTTGGCCAAACCAAAAGGATAGATCAAAGAGAAATACAAAGCTATAACAATCATGCATAAATAAGTTCAGAAAATACTCAAATATTTCTCATGAATATTCAGATCATAAATCCACAATTCATCGGATCCCAACAAACACAACCCGAAAGTATAGATATGTTGGAGACATATCACTGGCTCAGTGGAAACAAGAAAGGAATTTGTTGCCTTGTTTTTTCCTCTCTTCTTGCCTGTATGCTCATTTCGTCGAGCAGCTGCAAGAGCTATTGCCCACAGGCAACTCCGGGCACCCAGACTGGCTAGGGGTTGCACACCTAAGAGGCCCAGGCACTGGTGGTCAAGAACCCCAGGCATCCGGAGTGCACAGGGGTAGGTGATGACCCACAAGTATAGGAGATCAATCGTAGTCCTTTTGATATATAAGTAAGAGTGTCGAACTCAACGAGGAGCAGAAGGAATTGATAAGCATTTTTAGCAAGGTATTCTCTACAAGTGCTGTAAAGTAGTAGTAACAAAAAGTTTGATAGCAAGACAATTGACAGCAAGTAACAAGTAATCAAAGTAGCAAGGTGCAACAAAGAGGCCCAATCCTTTTATTGCAAAGGACAAGCCAGACATATTTCTTATAATAAGCAAAGCGTCCTATAATTGTGATAAGCCGCATCGATCAAGTTGCTCTATAATGGGCACACTTACTTCACATCGGATATCAGTTCTGAATGAGGATCAATCATGCGAGCTTTTTCATAAAACGCATTTGGAAGGGAAGTGGAAAAGCAAGAGGAATTGATTTCACTAGCTAAGAGTATTGTCCACGAGTGTAAGGGATTGCCTCTTGCTATCAAGACCATGGCAACTTTAATTTGTTCAAAGCATCACAATCAGTGGTTTTCCGTTCTGCGTAGTGATGTCTGGAAGAATGGCATCCTGACAACCACTGGGACTGTACCTGCTAAGCTATGATCACTTGTCACCGGAAGCAAAAATATGCTTTTCCTTTTGTGCTATTTTCCCCAAGGATAGCCCAATGGATAAAGACTTGTTAATCCAGCTATGGATCGAAAATGACTTTATTGCATCAGAAACAAGACGCCAACAAAACTTTGATTTACTAGTTTGAAGAATCCATAGCTGGATTAACAAGTCTTTATTGGCGTCTCCAAACTAGTAAATCAAAAACCAAACTAATGTGCCTGCCTAGAGAACGGATTTCCTCCAAGATGTGACAATTCAGAAGAATCCACACACCCGTTCTCTAGGCAGGCTCATCCATAATCCATTGTTCAACTACTTGCAAGATGCATGATCTCATGCATGACCTTGCAGAATCTCTAAGCGGAAATGATTGCACTATTGTGCAAGAATTTTCTTCACGCCAAGAAATTCTTGAAGGATGCACATATGGTAGTCGATTACATCATGAGGTTCAACATTTGTCACCTGATTATTTTAGTAATCGTACTGTTACAGCTGTTAGAATAAATCCGAGGCACTCCGTCGATCATCCAAGGATCAAGCAATCACACGAGGCACGACACCGAGATTTGTTAACGAGGTTCACCGATATGGCTACATCCCCGGGGCTTGACTACGGGCGCTCCTCCCCGTGACACCGTCACAATACCGCACCCGGTCGCCCTGGACACTGGCACATGCCGCCGGCTTCCCCTGCGTTCCGGTGCTATTATGTTGGCATAGGTTACATCGTGTGTCTACCCCCGCTATATATGAGAGGCCTAGGATACAAGTGTCCTATTAGGACACGACTCCATATCCTATCTAAACACAATACAACTACAAGTCCAACTGTAACCTACCATGTACACAATATTCGACACAACTCTAACAACAGCTATGTAGGAAGTTCTAGCTCCCCAGGCCCGCACTATATTATTCCCTATTGGGCGGAATGCGACTCCTCGTGATGTCAAGTCTATTAGTATGGCCAAGTCAAAATTCACGTCCGTGCGAGCGTTGAGGATATTTTCAATCGAGACACATATGACAAACTTGAAGCATCTTTGCTACCTAGATTGTTCTAACTAGTCGTTAACCCGTGCTCCTGCACGACCTAGTTATTTTGAATGTTTATAATATTCTACATAGAAAGTCTCTATAAGTATTAGTTTATATAATTCTTATTGAAATTAAATGCATGAAATATTGTCTATTTTCATAGCCTATTAAATATTGTATTCACTACTTTATCAATGACGAATTACATACGAAAATGTCTTTTCATTTTTACATTTATTAGAAATATACCGCCTATGATTTCTCTCTTTATGGTTTTCCATTTCCAGGGTTATTCCATGCAAAAGTATGATTAAAATGTTTCAACAAAAACATGTGTGACCACGACCAACAATCACCGAGTAGTTTATTCAAGTTTTCACACGTTCAACATGTCGGGTGAGCCATACACCTCGCTATGGGACAAAACTCAGCTAAAGCTTTTTCGTGTGGGGAAGCTCTGCTAAAGCTTATCCTCTTACTTTTAAAATGTTTGGAAGATCTCTAAACTTTTTAAAGTTTGATTTTGACTCATGCATGCCTTCTTTGTCCTTTCAACAATTCAATAAATTTATGGTACTCTCACCTAACCTTTCTTTTTATTGGACTGTATTTTTCTAGAAGCCATAATTATATTTTCTTAAAATTGTACAATTAACATTCGGAAAATTCATGAGTAGTTATAAGTTCTCAAGTAATTCTCTAGAAGCACACACTTCTCTTGTTTAAAAATCTCTGTAAATTAAAGAATATCCGCTTATATGGATTTTAAAGTTAGTCTGTACACTTTTCAAAATTGATCCTTTCTAACATCCAAATCGAGCCATCAGGAAAAGCAATGACAATGCATTTTTTAGGCGATGACCGCTATCCCGTATCCTGGCCCATGTTATATAGCTTTAACCAATAGACACCTATGCCATTATATTACATTTACTTGGACTCACATCTCACAATTTGGTTACTATTACTTTACAATTTTTTTATTAGTTAAGGGCTCTCACATCTTTGGGAGCTTATTCCTTAATATGGAACTTATGCCTTCCCACAAACAAAAAAACTTACTATAATACATTCCCTGACATTTCATTTTGTGGGTTTCTCATGCACTTGCATGATTTTGGAATTATAAATTTTCAAAAATTCTAGGATGTATTTAGTAATTATATTTGTTACATGGATTTATAACTTCTCAACACCAATTTCTTTATATTTTCAGATAATACTATGTGCATCGTGACAAACAAATTTTGGAGTATATATTTTGTTTAGTGTGATATATGAGCGGGATTGGTATAGTACATCCATATATACATTGTGGTTGTATGCATGGTGATTTTTGGATGAGAAATTTTGGTCCACGTACCTATACATAGATGTGGGCACAGATTTTCAGCTAGCTAGATGATGAACGTTGCTCTGTGAATATATTTTTGCTGAATGCATGTTTGCTCAATCATGATTTTTTTTAGCTGTCGTGGTACATATATTGTTAGCTATGTCGTGCCTGCAAGCATAAATTAATCAGTATGTTGATGGAAAAAAACATCAGTACGTATCCAGGGGGAAAAATTTGTTTGTTAGGTGATTTTTGTTTCCATATTTCCTTCCTAATGTACATTGTATGGACTGTTGTGTTGATTGGATCTCCCTTGTACGTAATGCAAAACATGAGGGAACTGTATCTCTTTAATCCTAGAGGCAGAAGGAAAAATTATTTAATTTGGTAGATGATTTTTGTTTCCACGTTTCCTTTCTAGAGTACCACGTATGGACTCTTGGGCTGATTGGATAGATGTACGTTTCTACAGTAACACATATGGACTCTTAGGAAGATTGGATGGATTTACGTGCTACTAAACATCAGAGAACCATACATCTTTAATCCTAGACACACAATTAAGATCTAACGGTTATTTGTAATCAGTTTCAAGGATTAACGTGGAGGCTCGTATGGTGCCTCCAATTAGTAAATATAAGATATAAGATTCTAATATATCTGCACTTCCTGAAGCCACTACAATGTTGTATAGCTTGCAAACATTGAAGCTTAATGGTTGTAGAAATCTTCAGATATTACCAGAAGGCATGAAATACATGAGCAGTCTTCGTCACATCTTCCTCATTGGGTGTATCAGTTTGGAGTGCATGGCACAAGGTACTGGTGAACTGAGTTCTCTGTAGACATTGACAAGTTATGTCATTGATAGTGATGCAGTCCGTGGAATTGGTCAACTGAAAGATTTGAATCTAGGTGGTGCTCTTATTTTGACTGAGCTGAGAAAAGTGCATTGTCCAGAAAATGCTAAACAAAGCAATATGTCTAGCAAGCATAATTTGAAACGATTATTATTCGATTCGTATGGAACTTATGGGCCACAAAAGGCTTGAAGTTTTAGTGTTATCTCAGTATACTGGTGCTAAATTATCATCATGGATGCACAACTCTACACTGTTAGAACATCTCAGTGAGCATACGCTGAGAAGATGCAAGAACTGCAATGTTCTTCCACCATTATGGCAGTTGCCCTCTCTCACGCGCTTGGAGTTGGAAGGTTTGGATAGCTTGACAAGTATACACTAGTAGAAAAAGGCCCATTTGTCCCGGTTCTGGAACCGGGACTAAAGGGTCGGTACTAAA
>NC_041386.1:748127366-748135651 GCF_002162155.2 Triticum dicoccoides | reverse complement strand
AAAGGCCCTCCACGTGGCCGCTGTCTGGAGCTCCACCTTTAGTCCCGGTTAGTAACACCAACAGGGACTAAAGGAAATTTTATGATTTTTTTTACTTTTTTCCAAATTTTCAAATTTCTGAATTATTTCACAATTTAATCTCTAATCACCCCTCATCACTACTCAATTTAACCTCTAATATTTAATCACCCCTCATCATTCCAAATCATCTAACTTCCCGGCCGGTCACCCATCCTCTCACTACTCCATCCTGAGCACGCTTAACATCCGGGTTCTATTCCCCCTCGTTTCCAAGTCTGCACTTGTTGTTTTCCTGATAATAGTAAGATGTCAATCGTATTAACCCTCAGGAGTTTAGCTTGAGCATGAAGTCACACATTTCACTGTTTGAGTTTGAAACTATTATTATAAAAAATAATAATTATTTAGTAACACTAATATTTCTTGAATAAGTAGTTTGACCATAGTTTGACCACAGTTTGACCAGATTTGACCAAAATTCAAAATAACTGAAATTATTATTTACTAACACTAATATTCTTGAATAATTATTTACTAACACTAATACTTCTTGAATAAGTAGTTTGACCATAGTTTGACCAGATTTAACCAAAATTAAAAAAAAATGAAATTTGAGCATAACTTTTTGTCCTTTTAGAATTTGAGGATTCTAAAAATCTGCAAAACGGCCAATGGCGGCCAAAATCGGATGCTGATTTTCGTGCTAAACATTTTGGTATATTATATGCTTTTTCCGACATCGTATGCAAAAGTTATAGCCGTTTTACTTTTTCATAACACTTTTTTGCAAAACATGTCCAAATTTAAGATTTTTAATTTTCCTAACTAGTAGATGTAGTAATATAACTACATATCGAAGGATTTTATTTTTTGAAGTTTTTATCATTTTATTTTTTTTCCAAAACTGAAATGGCGATACACGGTGGGGGGGGGGTAGAGTTTGAGACACAAACCCCTTTAGTCCCGGTTTGAGACACGAACCGGGACTCAAACCGGAACTAAAGGTCTCATTTAAACCAGGACTAATGCATTTAGCCACTCGAACCGGGACTAATGTGTATATTGAGCTGTGACCAAAGCCCTGTTTTCTACTAGTGATATGTAATGATGATACATAGACAATGGGGAATCATGTATTTCACCATCACCCTTGTTTCCTAAGCTGGAAACCATGATGCTTGTGAACGTGCCTAAGCTAGAGAGATGGCACCAGGAGGTGGCAGTACAAGTATCGGTTGTATCATTCCCTCAGCTGAAGACGCTAGATATTTTTGTGTGCCCACGGTTAGAGACAGTACTAGAGGGACTCATGCAGCAGCTCCCTGCCCTCGAGAGACTACATATTGTCGACTGTCGCAACTTGCACTGAGCCTTCTCAAGAGGAGGTGCTTACTGGAATTTGGTTGAAAGAATTCCAGATATTTATGTTATGTTAATCTAGTTGCACCTGTTCCATTTTCAGTTACTAGTTTTCTGAATAATCTGGAAACATGCAGTGTCAAGGATTCAGTTAATTCTGTATACAATTCCCTTTGTCCGGCAATATATTACTTGCCCGATATTCGATCATCGGTATCTCCATACCTAGTTCAATCTCGTTACTGGCAAGTCTCTTTACTCGTTCCGTAATACAAGATCCCGTGACTAACTCATTAGGCACATTGCTTGCAAGCTATTTACGATGTGTATTACTGAGAGGGCCCAGAGATATCTCTCCGTCACATGGAGTGACAAATCCAAGTCTCGATCCATGCCAACCCAACAGACACCTGTGGAGACACCTGTAGAGCATCTTTATGATCACCCAATTACAATGTGATGTTTGATAGCACGAAAGTATTCCTCCGGTATCCGGGAGTTGCATGATCTCATAGTCGAAGGAACATATACTTAACATGAAGAAAGCTATAGCAAATAACTTAAATGATCTGATGCTAAGCTTATAGTTGGGTCTAGTCCATCACATCATTCTCCTAATGATGTGATCCCATTATCAAATGACAACTCATGCCTATGGTTAGGGAAACTTAACCATCTTTGATCAACGAGCTAGTCCGGTAGAGGTTCAATAGGGACATGTTGTTGTCTATGTATCCATACATGTATTTGAGTTTCCAATCAATACAATTATAACATGGATAATAAATGATTATCATGAGCAAGGAAATATAATAATAACCACTTTATTATTGCCACACATGAATCGAGGCATATTTCCAATATAACTTTGGCTCATTTAATATTTGAATTAATGCAATATTCTAGAAAAATAATGTAAATTACTGTTGGGGGAAGATACGACAAATTTGAGAAGAGGAACTAGGTACTATTTATTTGCTGGCCATTAATGCCACTGGACAATGCATGAAGTGATTACATGTAGCAATGGATCTATTTTTGAAAGGCTGATATACAAAATAAAGAAGCATCACTTATGATCTGCCAATAGGACATCAATGCGAAAAATTAATGTAGGGAAAAAATAGCAAAGCTGGGTTTTGTCAAAATACCAGATGTATCAAATCCGGAGATATACCTTCCGAATAACATTTCTACAAGACCCAAAAATACAATGAAATGCATGACACTCAGATTTTTATATTGAACGGATATAAGCTATTAATAAAATACCCTTATCAATGATGACATTGACATTTTTGTCCTGAAGGGATATAAACTATTCCCTTATCAATAATGACGCACAATATATGCTATGAAAAGAGCCTACATACATGGCAATACAAAACTAGTTATTAATTCTTGACATACGGAAAGATCTGCAGTCTTTCCTCTTTATAAATACTACTCCCTTCGTCCTTTGATATAAGATGTTATTACATCAAATTTCTTCGCAAGTTTATGAGATTTGTTAAAATATCATGGAATAATTAAACTCGAGAAGGTCGGTTAACTAAACATTTCCATGAACTGATTTACATATAAAAAGTAAATGGAAAGTAATATATGATATCTACAAGATTTGCTTCTGTATCTGAATAAATGCACCCGGAGGGTCGGAATGGGGCAAAAAAGGAAAAACCTTAGAACGGTGCTGATTTTGACATAGATGAGAAAATATATTGCCAATATAGAAAACATAAACAAATACGCTATTTGTACATGAATCAAAACTAATGTGTCCATAACATAAATGCAGGATTTAATTGATAATTACATATCATTTGTTTTTGCCAATATATATCTCAACCGGAGCACGACAATCATAAGCTTAGTTTTCTCCTCAGTCCAGACCATGGCAGTCATCAAGAGCAATCGCACACATGCCGTGGGTTCTTCAATCTGCGTTGTTGTTATGATCATCTCTTGCACTTTGATCTTACCAACCTCTTGCTATGAACGTAGGTATCTCCGAACATCCTTTAATCATTTTATCTTACAAAATTCAATATTTGTGCTTAAATAGACCTTAGCGGACATTTGTAATAAATATTATTGCTTTTCGTCAATGTTTAGTTGATCGTCATGAGGAGTGCATGCCTACTCAAGTCTGCCATTGGAATGTCTGCAAGATCTTTTGCAGTTACAGCGGCCACCCTTGGCTTGGGGCCTACTGCAAGACTCAGCCAGGAGATGTGAAACTATGTTGTTGCATTTATTCCTGAATCTCCAGTGATGCAAGTTGTTGTTTGGGGCACTAATATAGCAGTTTCCTGTATCCACCCGTTTGCGATGCAGTCTCAATAAAAGAGTTCTCTAGCGACTCAATCAATGAATCAGTGTATGATCGATATCATGTGCGCATATCTAGCTAGTGGCTCATCTTTATCTCTTAAACCAGCGTTGAAAAGATTACTATATCAATTGTTCTTCCATTTCCTATTATTCTGATTCGATGATCGCAATTTATATCATGTGCGCATATCTAGCTAGTTTTTTCCATGGCCTTGTATTACAAATTCTACTACTTTGTTTTGGTTTTTGACAAATTTTGCATTTTCTAGAGTTTTCTCAGTAAAAAAGGCCAATACATGGTCGGACGTGTCGCAACTTGCATAAGGTGTGAAAAATCATTCAAGCCTACCATTTGTATCCCCACCTACTTGCAAAAGTCTAAGGAACAAAAAAACTCCACTATGCATGCAAAATGAACACTGGAAAGATATCAAGAAAAATACAGACAAAAACATCACTTGACCTTGTATCCCTAGCAGATGAGACATGAGTATCACTAGCACATATGCCCGTGGCTTGCAATGGTTGAGAAAATTCTTATGTCCATATAAACGTCCACAATGCAGCACGTGCGTTGCAATGGGAGAGAAACATCATGTGCCCATATAAACGTCCATCGATGCCACACGCTAACATCCGAACGGTACCACCCGACAGTGACATAGAGGCACATGCCAAGGTCAAAATGTACAATTAATGAATTCTCTTTTCTCTTAAAGTTTTTGGATTATTAGGTATTCATCTTATATAAAAGATGACCATAGGCCCAAATTACATGCCACATTATAATCCTATGGAAAGCCATAGTACAGAAATAAACAAATGACGACCTCATGAGCGCCTTCGCTTCCTTGAACGTCATGCGATGTACAAAAAGTTCATATAACAGCTCATGACGGCTTGTAGAAGGTCTGTCTCATCCATTTTATCACAACCTTGGAAAAACAATGTTGCAAAGGAAAATTATTTAAGAATAAGGAAGACCCTATGTCTCTGCGTAAAGAGCATCAACACTATGATAAATGAACCAGTCTGAAAGGTACCGTCATCGTCAGATCAGCGAGAGAGAGGGGGGAACGGGCGAGGAAGGAAGACGAACACGAGAGAGACGAGCAGATTTTTTTGGTGCTGCCGTAACTGCGCAGCCTTTTCCGTTTTCTCATTCCTTTTATCTGAATTACAAGAGCTAGTCTACCCTCCCGGTCTGGCCGCCATGATTCGCGTAGATCGTGCTATCCCGCGATCACGTCCATAGCGAAAGCCAAGTGACCAGGAGGGAATAACAGAAAGGAAACTGGAGAGCGCCCGCTACGTACGCCTCCCTAATCTACATGCATTCGTGGGTCACATCAGCCCAGCTGCACCTTATTTGAAAACGGAATAAACAACCTAGCGTACGTGGGCTTGAGCTTATTCAGGACAACGAATTTCCCCCCTAAGCTCAACGTCCCACGGTCACTTCCCTGACGCTAAGTTTCTGCCGTAGCTCGACGAACCGGACACGCCCCAGTGCCTTGGTCAGCGCATCAGCCAGCTGATCGCTTGTGCCAATATGATCGATCTCCACCTGCCTTGTTTCCACAGTCACGGATAAAATGGAACTTGACATCGATGTGCTTGTTTCTGTCGTGGTGAACAGGATTCTTAGCCAATGCAATGGCAGATTTGTTGTCGATCAAGAGCTTGAACGCACTAACTTCTTCCCCTCTCATTTCTGCAAGAAGGCGGCTCAACCACAGGCCTTGACAAGTAGCCGCGGCCGCTGCCACATATTCTGCCTCACAGGAGCTGATTGCGACGATCTTTTGCTTTTGAGAGGTCCAAGACACAGGATTTTCACCCAGGAAGAAAACCTGGCCAGAAGTGCTCTTGCGATCTCCGCGGCGATACACGGCATGCTCCAGTGGGCTGCGTGTGAGCCCCAGCATGCTCATGGTCTCGTCTAGCTTCGCGTACCCGGCCCTCGGAGCTTGCCGCCGTCCGTAGAGCGCCTTCTGAAGTCGCAGAACCTGCTGCTCCCTGCCGGCAGTGATGTACCCCGGCGGCTGCCCCACGTACACTTCCTCGGCGAGGTCACAATTGAGGAAGGCGGATTTGACATCCATATGGTGCACCTCCCAGCCGGAGTGCGCGGCGAGCGCAAGAAGCCGCCGCACGGTCTCCATCCGTGCCACTGGCGTGAAAACTTCCTCAAAGTCCATGCCACCACAGGGGTGTTATTGTGCGTGGGCGGCGTGGCCCATCGTGGCTCCCACGTCACCACAGGGGTGCATGGCTCGGTCTGCGGTGTGGCGGGCGCCGATGCGGTCGGCGTGTCGGCAGAGTCCGGCGGTGTCCCCAATGGTGGCGTAGAGGGTGATCGTGGCGCCCCGCTTCTCGGCGTAGACGCAGGCGAGCCATCCGTGTCCAGCTCGTGCACACCATGGCCATTGGCGTAGACCACAGTGAATGTCGTCAGTGTGGGCGCGGTGACCATGCCCTGGTGCTCCAACTCCACTGCATGCTTTCCTCAAACACAACATCACGTGTGACTTGTACCTTTTGTCTAGCCGGATTGTACACACGATAGCCCTTGGTTCCTTCCTTTTAGCCTACGAAGATTATTGGGGTTGATCGATCCGAGAGCTTCGTCACTCCATGGC
Organism: Triticum dicoccoides; assembly: GCF_002162155.2. Taxonomy (NCBI): domain Eukaryota; kingdom Viridiplantae; phylum Streptophyta; class Magnoliopsida; order Poales; family Poaceae; genus Triticum; species Triticum dicoccoides. The sequence continues at coordinate 748,129,295 of NC_041386.1, read as the reverse complement.
CAAGCTTCTTGATATGCCCCACAGACCCAAACACACGTAGGTGCAGCACACTTGGCTTGCGGCCGGCCCAAGCCTCATACGGCGTCACCCCGTCCAAGATGCGCGTGGGAGCTCTGTTGAGCAGGTACACCGCAGTCTTCACTGCTTCAGTCCAGAAATATGACGGCACGGCCACGCTTTTGAGCAGGCAACGCGCCATCTCGACGACGGTCTGATTCCGGCGTTCAACCACTCCGTTCTGCTGAAGGGAGTACGGGGTGGTCATGTAGTGTTTGATGCCTAGCTGCTTGCAGTATTCTCTGAACTCAATGGAGTTGAACTCACCATCCCGGTCAGAGCGGAATGCGCGAAGCCTGCATTTTCCCTCGTTCTCAGCCATTGCCTGCACTTTCTTGAACTTCTGATGAGCTTCATCCTTGGATTTTAGCAACTCCAACCACATGTATCGAATGTAATTGTGAACTATCAGCGAGAAATACTTACTGCCACCCGGTGTGGTTGGTGTGATTGGCCCACACAAGTCTGTATGAACAAGCTCAAGACCTTTCTCTGCTCTGTATCCGGCCACTTGAGGAAAAGGGGCATGGTGTTGTTTGCCCAATGCACAACCATCATAGTACTCCTCGACGCAGTCAATGACTGGCATCCCGCGTACCATTTCCTTCGAAGACATGGCTCGCAAAGCTCTGAAGTCCAGGTGTCCCATCCTCGCATGCCAGCACCAGGTGACATCTTCAGTCTTGGTGAGGAGACGGGCTGGGGCGTGAATGCTCAGTACGCCTGTGTACAATCTGCTCGCCGCCCGTTTGACGCGAGCCAGGATGCGCCGGCTTGGATCTTGGATGGTCATAATCCCATCTTCAATCCCTATCCGGCATCCACCCTCATCCAACTGCCCTACTGAGATGATATTGCTGCGTAAGCTGGGAATAAAATAGACTTCAGAGAGAGCACGTTGATCACCATTCTGGCAGCGAAACACAACAGCGCCCCTGCCCTTTATAGCCACCAGTGAGCAGTCTCCGAATTTCACTGTGCCGTGTACACCTTCATCAAGTGTAGAAAACATGTTCCTCTCCCCAGTCATATGGCTGGACGCCCCTGTATCATAGTACCAAAGGCCATCGGATGAAGGCACGGGAATCACCTTTTCCTCGTTCAGAAACACAGCTTGCGGCGCCACCAACTCGGGTGTGGAGGCGTTGATGACCACGGCCATAAACAACCCCTGATCATGTTCATCGCCGTTGTCGCGGACGAGGTTAGCATGTTTCTTCTTCCGGTGTTCCTTCTGCTTCTCTAGCCATGACCAGCAGTCTTTTTTCCGATGATCGGTCTTGCCACAATAGTGGCATTTGCCCTTCTTCTTGCCGTTGGATCCACCTGATCCACCCGCGCCGCCGCTGCTCGATACAGGTTTGCCGCCGCTCTGTGGCTTAGGCTTTCCCGACGACTTGCTTTTGCCGCCGCCGCCGCCGTGTGACGAACTGCCGTCGGCGAACTGACGCTCACGAGCAGCCCACTCCTCCGCGGTGTACATGAGTTGGCCGGTGGACTGCTTGGCGTCGTGGACGTCATAGTGGTCCTCACACGTCGAGAGACGTCCGGTCAACTCCTCGACCGACAGCGTCTTGAGATCAATCAGCGACTCAATCGCCATGGCCATCTCCTAGGAGTGTCTTACAGGGAATGAAGGGGCTGGGTGGTGTTAGAATTCCAGTGCTAAAAATCACACTATCTTGAGGCAGGGGAGTCATTCTATCCAATTAATATGTGACGTGTGTAGTTGAGAGCTTCTTCAACCACTCCCTCGCCGGCCGGCAAGGGCAAGGGCAAGAAACACTACTAGAAAAACCGCAACTAATGGCGCACCTAATTTGGCCATTAATGGCGCATCACCGGTGCGCAATTACTAGCACGCCATTAGTA
>NC_041386.1:748126821-748127134 GCF_002162155.2 Triticum dicoccoides | reverse complement strand
CGCCATTAGTATAGGCCACGGTGCGCCATTAGTATGCCTCCCAGGGGCCATGTATACCCAGGTGCTTTGGATACTAATGGCGCACCACAACTGGATGCGCCATTAGTAACCACGGCATACTAATGTCGCACTGTCCTGTGATGCGCCATTAGTGATGCGCCATTTTGAATCTAGATCTGGATCGTGATTTTTTGCCTATTTTTTGCTCGTTTTTTTGCTTGTTTTTTGGCACGACATTATTTCAAATTTTGTTCCTGTTTTTGGATCTTGTTGCCATGGTCTTTTGACGGAGAGGAGTTCGCCGGAGAGGAGG
>NC_041386.1:748124417-748126418 GCF_002162155.2 Triticum dicoccoides | reverse complement strand
AGGAGGAGGTCGCCGGAGAGGAGGAGGAGGTCACCGGAGAGGAGAAGTATGGTGGAGGAGAGAAGGGAAGATGAAATGAAGAGAGGAGGAGAGGACCAGCCATATATACGGCATACTAATGGCGCACCGCGGGCAGGTGCGCCATTAGTAAATTTTTTTATTTTTTTATTTATTTTGAATTTTGAAGGCGGGAAGATACTAATGGCGCACCACGGGCAGGTGCGCCATTAGTAATTGTTTTTTTATTTTTTTGACTTATTTTGAATTTTGAAGGAGGGAAGATACTAATGGCGCACCATGGTCAGGTGCGCCATTAGTAACTTTTTTTTATTTTTTTGACTTATTTTGAATTTTGAAGGCGGGAAGATAGTAATGGCGCACCATGGGTAGGTGCGCCATTAGTAAGTTTGAATTTTTTTGATTTTTTGCCTCTCCAGATCTTAAAAGCCCCGTATCTTTTTTTCTGTTAGGTTTTTGAGGATTTTGAAAATGTTTAACGGGGTTCCCACGACAGTTCTGCTGCGCTGCCAGGAACCTCTGCGTCGTGTCTGCCTTCACCACCGCCCGGTTTCACCACAGAAAATCCTGTGGGGTCTACAGAAGACAACACGGCCTTGGGATCCCCTGTCCAGGAACAAGAGTCGGGATCTTCTGCTTCACCTATTCCGTCAAGTGCGCCAGCGTTAACTCCGCCGCGTACCCGCCTTCGTGCAGGGGTAATTCAACCTACTAATTATAAAGTTAAATATGGCTTGTCTTGCTCATCAGGTGAACCTCGCACATTTCATGAGGCACTTTCAGACCCAAAGTGGAAAAAGGCTATGGAAGAGGAATTTCAGGCACTTCAGAGGAACAAGACTTGGCGCTTGGTTCCATCTCAACAAGGTAACAATCTGATTGACTACAAATGGGTGTTTAGAATAAAAAGAAAGTCTGATGGTACCATAGATCGCTATAAAGCAAGACTTGTTGCAAAGGGTTTCAAGCAGAGGTATGGAATAGACTATGAGGACACGTTTAGTCCTGTTGTTAAAGCTGCTACAATTCGTATTGTTCTCTCTGTTGCTGTGTCACGAGGATGGAGTCTGCGACAGCTAGATGTGCAGAATGCGTTTCTTCACGGTGTTCTGGAAGAGGAAGTGTATATGAAACAACCTCCTGGGTTTGAGGACAAAAATGCACCATTTCATGTAAGCAGGCTTGACAAGTCTCTCTATGGATTGAAGCAGGCTCCCAGGGCATGGTATTCTCGTCTAAGTTCCAAACTGCAACAACTTGGCTTTGTTCCTTCTAAGTCAGATACATCATTGTTCATCTATAATAAGTCACACACATCTATATTTGTGCTTATTTATGTTGATGATATTATTGTTACCAGTTCCTCCAATGATGCAGTCACAGCTTTACTGAAAGACTTACAATCAGAGTTTGCTCTTAAGGACTTAGGATATTTGCACTTCTTCCTTGGTATTGAAGTTAAGAGAAACACATAGGGTGGTCTTCATTTGTCTCAGGAAAAATATGCAACTGATCTTTTGACTAAAGTTGGGATGCAGAATTGTAAGCCATCGTCAACTCCATTGTCAAGTACAGAAAAGTTGTCTCTTGCAGAAGGTGATCCTTTAAGTCAAGAAGATGGCACAAACTATAGGAGTGTGGTAGGTGCACTTCAATATTTGACTCTCACCAGGCCTGATATTGCTTTTGCTGTTAATAAAGTCTGTCAGTTTCTGCATGCACCTACTACAACACACTGGACTGCTGCTAAACGTATATTGAGATATGTGAAAAATACCTTAAATGTTGGACTGACATTCAACAGATCATCATCTACTCTTGTTAGTGCATTCTCAAATTCTGACTGGGCAGGATGTTTGGATGATAGACGATCAACTGGTGGCTTTGCAGTGTTCTTTGGTCCTAATCTAGTTTCATGGTGTGCAAGGAAACATGCCACAGTTTCCGGAGAGGAGGAGGGAGGAGGAGGTCGCCGGAGAGGAG
>NC_041386.1:748114322-748123948 GCF_002162155.2 Triticum dicoccoides | reverse complement strand
AGGAGGGAGAAGAAACCATGAGGGGAGGGGAGGGGAGGGGAGGGGAGGAGGGAGGAGGGAGGAGGAGGTCGCCGGAGAGGAGGAGGAGGTCACCGGAGAGGAGAAGTATGGTGGAGGAGAGAAGGGAAGATGAAATGAAGAGAGGAGGAGAGGACCAGCCATATATACGGAATACTAATGGCGCACCGCGGGCAGGTGCGCTATTAGTAATTTTTTTTATTTTTTTTATTTATTTTGAATTTTGAAGGCGGGAAGATACTAATGGCGCACCACGGGCAGGTGCGCCATTAGTAATTGTTTTTTTATTTTTTTGACTTATTTTGAATTTTGAAGGAGGGAAGATACTAATGGCGCACCATGGTCAGGTGCGCCATTAGTAACTTTTTTTTTGACTTATTTTGAATTTTGAAGGCGGGAAGATAGTAATGGCGCACCATGGGTAGGTGCGCCATTAGTAAGTTTGAATTTTTTTGATTTTTTTTGCCTCTCCAGATCTTAAAAGCCCCGTATCTTTTTTCTGTTAGGTTTTTGAGGATTTTGAAAATGTTTAACGGGGTTCCCACGACAGTTGTAATGGCTCACCACACCCACTAGTAATGGCGCACCACACCCACGGTGCGCCATTAGTAGTTTTGAAAAAAATTCAAAAAAAAGTTTTAAATTTTTTTTTTTACTAATGCCGCACCGTGGGAGTGGTGAACTAGTAATGGCGCATCACTCCCACGGTGCGCCATTAGTAGTTTTGAACAAAATTTTTAAAAAAATATTTTTACTAATGGCGCACCGTGGATGTGGTGCGCCATTAGTATTTGGACACTAATGGCGCACCAACACATGGTGCGCCATTAGTATATAGTAATGGCGCACCACATGTCTGGTGCGCCATTAGTGTCAATTCCGTCTATAGCCCTTTTCCTAGTAGTGAAACTTGAATTGTCTCCGAGACCTACACTTGTCGGGTTGTTCCAGCGTAACTTTTTTTTTTTTGAAATGGTCACCGGGGGGGAAAGGCTCCCCACCTGAATATATTTCAAAAGGCAGTAGGTGTTACAAGGTTCAAAGATGGTTCGAGGAGAGGAACTCACGCCACAAGCCGGCGTGGCCTTTTAAAGAATCAGTCTTAAGCCGATGAGACCAAATAACCAAATCCTCTAAGATTGCTTTTACAGAAACTGAGGCAGCAATGTCAATCCCTTGGAAAACTTTCTTGTTCCTAGCATCGCAAATTTTCCAAAGAATAAGGAGGAGCATGAACGGACGAACTGAAGTGGGTAGCTGAGCGGGAAGGGGAGAGCTGAAAAGCTCACTGAAAGGCGCGGTGGTAGGCTGAATGCCGGTGGCCCTCCAAATCGCACGAGCAGCTGGACAGGAGAAAAAAAGGTGATCACGGTCCTCCACCAAGTGATCACATCTCGGGCAGACTCCGGTATCGAGGATGTTCTTTTAGTGCAGGTTGTGCCGAGTGTTGAGACGGTCAAGGTAAACCAACCAGCCAAAGATCATCACTTTTTTTACACTGGTGCTAAATTCTAGTGTTACGTAATTCTAGTGTTACGTAATTACACTGGTGCTAAATTGTCATCATGGATGCACAACTCTACAGTGTTAGAGCATCTCAGTGAACTTAGTCTGAGTGACTGCATGAACTGCAAGGATCTTCCACCATTATGGCGGCTGCCCTCCCTCGTGTACTTGTGTTTGAACGGCTTGCATAGCTTGACAAGTACTACCTCCGTCCGGAAATACTTGTCAAAGAAATAGATGTATCTAGACATAGTTTAATTCTAGATACATCCATTTTTATTCATTTCGGTGACAAGTATTTCCGGACGGAGGGAGTATATGTGTTGCCACTGAAGATACTGACATCAGGGAATCCAATACTTCTAGACCACCCTTCTTTCCTAAATTGGAACATATGATAATTGCCGACATGGATCAGAGAATGCCCCAACTTGGAAGTAGCTTTCTCAAGAGGAGGCGCATACTGGAAGTGGGTTGAAGCAATTCCACAGAGAACAGTTGGCTAGCCCATCCGATGAATGCTTAGGTTGTGTGCGTTCCAATGAGGTATATATAGCCTCTTCTCTTTACCATGTTGTCTCATTCTCTTTACCATGTTGTCTCATTCTCTTTACCAAGCGATTTGTAACACGACTTCAATTTATTAATCATACATAGCTGCATCGATCTGTCTAATCTATTTGGTGGCTTCATAGATGTCAAAATCTAAAGCAGCTGCATAGTTTTAGAGCATGTTTGTTTCAAAAAGGCAGTAAAGTTGTTGTATCAGATGAACTCTTGCGAAGCTGCTCGTTTTCGGGCGGAGCTCATTCAGTTAAGCAGATGCTCCTTGTTGCTGCTCTTTTTACGTTACAGTATTAAGATTGTGAAGGGAAAGAATCACAAATTCAAAATGTAATGCTGCTTATCCAGTTAAGCAGATGAAGTGTTGATGGACTGAATGAGTCACTGTATATTACTCAATGACTGTTACTGTAGGAAAGAATTCAGTGACTGGATCTTCTGCTTACTGAATTCAACCACCATAGATTATGGCAGGTAGGGATGCATACATAGATGTCTTGCAGAGTCGTTCATTATTCTTTTTTGAAGCTAGGCTAGGAACCCGTGTCAGCACATGTGAAACATTAGTGTGGTTAACGAGGCTCGGTTAAGGTCTTGTCTGTTTCCTGATGTTGAACCTCTTTTTTTGAAATGGTCACCGAGGGGGGGGGGGGGAGGCTCCCCACCTGAATATATTTCAAAAAACGAGTGGAAGTTTACAGAGTTCACGCATTACGTGAGGAGAGGAAATCACGCTACAGACCGGCGTGGTCCTTTAAAGGTTCCGTCTTGAGACGGTGAGACCACAGAACAAGATCATCAAGAATAGCTAAAACAGAACCTCTCGCATCAATCTCTACGTCCTGAAAGACCTTTTTGTTCCTCGCATCCCAGATTTTCCAGAGGATGAGGAGGAGCATAAAAGGGCGAACCGAGGTGGGTAGGTCATCTGGCAGGTGTGTGGTAAAGATCGCCGTGATCGGGCTGAAAGTAGGATCCCTCGGCTTGGGATGAACTCGAACCATCATGAGGCACCATTAATTTCATCTTCTCCTTAGAGTTCAAAGCTTCATAAACTTCATTAAGTGTGAGAGTATCACGACTGTATAATATGGTGTCTCTAAAATTGGTATAAGAACTTGGCAGTGAACAAAGTAACATTAAAGCAGTATCTTCCTCTTCATACTTAACCTCCATTGCAGCTAGATCAGATATGATCTCTTTAAATTCTGAAATGTGATTCAAAACATTACCTCCCTCGGGTAATCTGTGCAGGAATAATTTTTGCTTCAGATGCATCTTCCTGGTGAGATCTTTAGTCATGCAAATCCCTTCCAGCTTTAACCATAGAGCGGCGGCAGTTTTCTCGCTCAAAACTTCCTGCAAAATATTATTATGCAAATGGAGTTGAATTTGTGACAAAGCCTTACAATCAATTCTTTTCTCCTCATCAGTCCAGTCCTGAATTCTATTCTTCCCAAAACTATCCAGTGCTTCATCATAGTCAGACTGTGCCAACAACGCCCGCATCTTGACTTGCCATAGGATAAACCTTGTGTCACGGTCCAGTAGCGGAAGATCGTACTTCATGGATGACATGAACTGATAAAACTGTGTACACAAAGTAGTACAAGCCGGTAGAAAAATTCTTGACAGAATTTAATATGCGGACAAAAGAACAGAGTAAATAGCACCTGATGGTCTCACGTGAGCACGTAGCAATCGGGAGCAGAATCTGCTCTTGGCTTCACGTGGAGCAAGTACTAGTTGGCTGATCTACTAGTACTAGTACTCAGGAAGCAACAGAGTAGCTATAGCGATCGATTGAAAAATCGCGTAGCAGGCTAGCAGCTCGGCCGATCGGTTTCTCTTTGGGACTTGATCCGTACGTAGACGTGGAGCAGCAGCGGAACTCGACGGATTAGACAACGACGACTGCTGCAGAAATCCTGCCGGTCTCGGGTACTCGGCTTCTAGGGCGGTGCAGCAGAAATCGATCCGGACGGATCGCCTGGTCGGCGTGCGGCGGCGCAGGCCGATGAAAACCCTAACTTCTCTCGTCTCAAATCTCGTATCCGTAAACTTGGCTCTGTATACCACTTGGAATCTAATAACGAGAAATAAACGAGACAAAGAGACACGGATTTTACGTGGAAACCCTTGCGGGAGAAAACCACGGACGCACGAAGGCGCAATCACTATGAGGAGGAGTATTACAAGCACGAGACGACAGACCCTCTACGTGCTAATCTGGTGGAGATCTCTCTCATCTATTCTATGACTAGCTGGTACTATATAAAGGGGCAAACAACTCTCTTTCTTGGTGGACACGAAACAGAGTTGTAGTCATGCTACGTCTAGCATGGTTGGCATGCCATAGTCCGGTAGGACTCCATCTGTAGTACAACACTTGTATGGGATTCGAAACACAATAAAATAACAAGCTCAAATGATGTCTGTAATGTGGGCAATTTGGCACTCTAGAAACAGAATCACCCACGATGGAGAGAAGCTTGATCCTCTTGCTACAGTGAGACACATCAGAGAAGACTTGGCGGTACTTGACATTCCTTCTTCACATGCATCGATCCTCCCCGGACATGGGTGGAGGCCGCCAGAAGGGGAGGTTGTCAAAATTAACACTGATGCGACTATAAACATGGACTCGAACAAGGCGGGAGCATGAGGTGTGGCACGTTCAGCCTCAGCTTTGTTGGGAGCTTGGAGTAAACCCTACGAATGGGATGACGGATCCTTTCATAGGTGAGACCCTGGCGCTTCGTGACGGTGTCATCTTTGCTAGCTTGCGGGGTTTCTCGCATGTGATAATGGAGACAGACTGCCTAGAGGTCGTAAACCTCTGGAACACTCGCCACAATAGTCTTTCTATAGTGGCACCTTTATTTTTAGAGATTGGAGAGCTAGCTACCCATTTTACTTCTTTTGTTATTCAACATGTAAGTAGATCTGCCAACGTACCGGCCCATCTCTGTGCGAAGCATTCTTGCTCGTTGATGGTTACCGAGAGTTGGACAGGTTCTAGACCTTCCTTCCTACTCACCAGCCTCTTGACTGATGATGCTAGGAGTTCTTTTGTTGAATAAAAGCTCTCAATTTGAACGCAAAGAAAAAAAGACGGGCCACCAGCTCTCATGTGTGGAACAAGTTTCATCGGGGACAGGCCACCAGCCCAAGTTTCAACATCGGGTGGGCTGTGGCTTTGCTCCGAGTCTTGTCTCTTATCATCACTAGTAAATGTGCACGTGCAGCGCACGTTATATCTGAGGAATTTTTTTCATTAGAACGCGCATATTCAATCAAAACAAATTAAATCCCCTCTTAAATCTGACCACAACTCACAGGAATTCAGTACACAATGGGTAAGAGCGTACACAAAAAGTCCAGTCACATATCTCTCGTAATGCTACTCCTTTAAATCTTCTATCAAAAAAACTACCATATGCCCTAGGATAACCACAATAGCTTGTACCTTTCACATGACATGATTCTTAGTTGGTTGTGCCTCCTCTAATTCTCTGAAGATACAAAAAAAAACAACGTCATGTATAAAGCTAGAATAATCAGACAATGAAGTTGTGCGAACTAAAAGCTAAAATAACTTACAACTCAAAACTACTCCCTCCGTTCCTAAATATCAGTCTTCTTAGAAATTTCAATATGCATTACATACGGATGTATATAGACTTATTTTAGAGAGTAGATTCACTCATTTTGCTCCGTATGTACTCCATATATAAATCTCTAAAAGACTTATATTTAGGAACAGAGGGAGTAAAAATTTGCAGGTTAAGAATGATCCTCATGACATATGATGGCCGCACCTTGAAACTAATTATTTGAATTAGAACATGCATTTGGAAAACAAAGAACTACTACACTGGAACATGCATTTATAAAAATACAATGATGCATCTGAAAAAAGAAATACTACTATACTGGGAATGCACTTGGAAAAATCAGTGCAACTTGCTTATCACGTGTAGAAGATGTGAATTTTAACAAGCAAGATATGGCAATAGCGTGAGCCTGGTCTCGACAAGTTAGACAAAGCCACAGATGCACTCTTCTTTCTCATTGCCTCATTTTAGCCAACATCTGAATGGGTTGCCTTGATACTTTGGCAAAGCCACTGCAATCTATAAAATAAATCCCTTGATGGTCACACTAACAAGTTTGCTCTTTATAAGCATTGAGTTTTCGACAGCCTCAAGAATAGAGAACACTACAAAGAGCTATTTTTGTCATGGATAATCAATTACATAGGCACTAATGAACTGCTGCATGCGCGCAATCAGTTTCAGTGATTGCACAAAACAAAAACGAAGGTGAATAAACATGCACATGGGCGCTTTGAAGGTAAGGGAAGCAATAACATCACCCAGTGCAGACAGTGACTTGTCGATGAAATTTGCCTCCTTAGACCTCTCCTTCTAATTCAGTTTTGGGCAAGCGGTCACTTCCAGCATGGTCAAACAACCATATGTGGGTTCTACTCCTTTGCCCAGTAAGCAAATGCCCACTCATGATGGTGACCCTAACCAAGATGCAAGTGAAACAGAAGTTCGGATGTCATTATCCCATTGCTAAAATATGCTCATTACTATGTCAAGTATGCTAAATTAAATAGAATTAGTTCAGTAACACATCTTGATTAAATCAACCAATGTATAGAGCCAACTTTCAGTTTCTGCCAGACACCTCTTGTACAGCATAAACACTTTGCTCTATGTTCAGAGTTGTCATCAAGAAGGACCCCAGTTTTTCAATATCAACTTCGAAGATACTCGCACCAAATGTTTTTCTAGAACAAATGAGCTTCTCTTCTCTAACATCATGAACCAATGAACCATTCTTCGAGAGCCCTATAACTAACACAGCTATTATCTGGAACAACTTCCATAGTGAACGTTTTCACTGTTCCAGTTTGCCCACATTGAAACCATACATCACTGACCTCACGACTGACAGATTCTTAGCGGTAAAATTCAATTTGCAAGAAGCTTTTCAAAATGCAGATTTTGATGTTCCACACACCATCTATTGTATTATTTTCTCATCCAAATTTCATACCATGCAATAAATAGGAGATAGAAGAATATAAGGAACATGCTTAGGCCTGCCTCTGTCATTCCCTCTCTGCCACTTCCCTTCTGTTGTACTCCTACTAGTGTTATGTAACATATAAGAACAATCTGCAGGGTGGAAGAACAAAATTACAGACGGGAAATAAAGTTTGATGCAAATATTCTAAAACTGCAAACATTATACAATGGCCAAGCTCTCTAATATTTTTTAGGGAAGAAATCACTCTTTTTCGGATGCGTGATGTGAGAGACGCATCAAACAAGGGTTTTACGTCAAATTTGGACTAAAAAGTAAGTTTTTAGATATTTATACTATTATTAAAGAGGGATCTGTGGGGATGATCCGTCGTATTTCAAGCTCTGAAATGCGTCTTCCAAAATAAATCGCGCGCTAAAATGAGGGCCATTGAATCGGCACTCTCTTGACTCCCATTCTCCCTTCAAGCCTTGTGTCTTCTCCAGCAGAACCATATGCTGATCTGCATATCTACCACCGCCACATACACATACTGAACATTCAGATTAAGCTCAAGTTCCACTCATCACTCTTTTCGTAAAAGACAAAACGATCTGTTGTTCTAGGCTGCTTGCTATAGACAGAGGGGCAATATAAAGCTTTGTTTAGTTTAGGCACTTGCAGATAGCATGTGAATCTAGGAAGTGTCCTTACTTTACACTACACATGTTTTTTTTTAGAAAAGACGCTACATTTAGCAAGATGTTAAGTAAGATGAAGATCCACGCATGGACGGGTAGATTGCTGCACAAAAGCACCCGAGGGGCAAGAATGTGTACGAACCTGAAGTCCTGAATAACTCACGAAATTTATTTTGTTACGCTCTAGCGCTTCAGCCCAAGATCAACTCAAGTTTACTCTTCGGATAGTTCAGACAACTGACAAGTTGGTCACTCTACCGGTGCCCGACCAACAAGAACCCTACACATTCTAAATGTCATCGCAATCATAATGCCAACACATCTGTTCATAAATTTTGCAGTTCTATGTATAATCTGGACATACCATTTACAGTGGTGCCGAAGCTTTCCTGGCAGATTTGACAATTAGATTCACCAATCAGGTTCTTCATATAACTGAAGAGAAAAAAAGGCCAGTCACAATGTTGAATGGATAGATAATCATCTAGTAGCAATATCAACCAATTAACAGGACCAAAGAAACATTAAGCAAACACTACAAAGTGGTCTTGATATATGAATAAAGCAGATCCGCTCGTCGATATGGTCGGGAAGGTCCGACAGAGCTCTGCTCCATGCCATGGCGCCTGCAGCGCGGAACGGAGAGATGGAGATATATTAGTGGGGAGTTGGAGGGCGCTGAGCGCAGCTTACCGGCAGAGGAGGTCGGCGGCGGCTTGCTGTACGGCGGGCGACGACCAGATCGAGGACGGGTCGACTCGCGGCGATGGGGAAGCACACGGGAAGGAAGGTGGGGCCTCTGTGAATTGCCGGCGGGGTTGCGGGGATTGGGAATGCGGAGCGCTACGAGGATTGGAAGACTACCGCGTCTGTTTGGCAGAACATCTGATCTGAGACGTTGATCTCGGTGACAGACTATTGATGCATTATGAATGGTGGGATGTATTTAAGTTAATTTGATTCGAGGGTTCTGATAATCCTGTGTACAGTTTACTGTGTGGCTTTAGGGGGATTGATGTTTGCTTTTTTAATAGTAGTATAGAAAAGCCAGGTATGCTTGCAAGTTCTATTTTGCTTTTACATCCTGCCGAGTTGCATCAATGGACTCGTGCATGTGTGTGTGTGTGCGTGCGTGCGTGGGTGCATGCGTATGCGTGTGTGTGTCAGCCATGATGTGGCTGTATATGTGACACATGGCCTAAAAAAATCTACTCTCCACACACCCAATAGATGAATCCAAACGGTTAAAAAAGGCAAATTTCAAAAGAAGTCAACAACCGTGTGGCTATCACCATAGGGTCAGGAGTGGCGACGCACGACGAATATAATTGGGAGACAAAACAACGTGGGGCTATATGCCTTGAAAACGACCGAAACAAGCGACCCGTTAACTACTCCTTCTGTTTCTAAATATTTGTCTTTCTAAATATTTTAACAAGTGACTACATACAGAGCAAAATGAATGAATCTACACTCTAAAATATGTTTATATAGTTCCGTATGTGGTAGTCCATTTGAAATTTCTAAAAAGACAAATATTTAGGAAAGGAGGGGGGTACTAATCTATTTATGAGAGCCGGATCATCACTACATGTAACTACTACGTTATAATGTGTTGAATATAAGATTATTAGGAAGTATAAGATAGACTAGAATTTTGTCGTGCCTTGTCTTGTACTATAAGTTGGTCATTGTACTCCTATATATATGCCCACGAGGCTCAAGCAATAAAATCAACAATTCCACCAATTCCTTTCTAATCCCTTCTAACATGGTATCAGTTTCCGGATTCTATCA
>NC_041386.1:748098152-748113877 GCF_002162155.2 Triticum dicoccoides | reverse complement strand
GGCATCTGTTAACAAAGGTAGGTGAACTCATTGAGCCTGCTTCCAACAGTTGGGATGAAGACCTGATTAGACAAACTATGTGGCCAATTGACGTTCAAAGGATTCTATCAATTCCACTCCCACAACATGATATGCCAGACTTCATTGCTTGGAGTTATACGAAACATGGTATGTTCTCACTTCGGTCAACTTATTCTATGGAGTGGGACCACCAGTATGGGAACAAATTAAAACACTCTAATGGTATGGGGCGAACCACGGTTAATCCTATTTGGAGTAAGATTTGGAAGTTATCTTGCCCGAAAAAAGTAAAAAAAATTATATGGTGCACACACTACATGGAACACTCCCATGCTGGGTTACGCTCGCTAATAGACATATGAAGGTCCAGACCATATACCCCACTTGTTCTGAGGGTTTAGAAGATACAAAGCATATTCTTTTCCGTTGTAGTAAAGCAAAAGAGGTCTGGAAAAGACCGGGGATGCATGATATTATTGATAAAGCTTGCGAGATTTTCTTTGACTTCTGATTGGTTTGAGGAACCTTTAAATGAAATTGTAATACTCCTCACAAACGATGTACTATTTATTTCTAATGAATAAAGCTTGGTTTTTTCAAAAAAGAAAACATGCCAGAGCAGCCGTATACAGTCTACGTGCACATCAATCAAGCAGTCTACCTGCTTGGTTGCGTGAGTTTTGCACGTACGTGTGCACAGCTACGGGGGGATTTGGTCTAGAGTTCTAAATCCAACATTTACTACTCCCTCCGTTTCATAATACAAAAGTGTTTTGATATTAGTGCAGTGTCAAAAAAAATTCTTATATTATGGGACAAAGGGAGCAAATCTAAGGGCATCTGTTAACAAAGGTAGGTGAACTCATTGAGCCTGCTTCCAACAGTTGGGATGAAGACCTGATTAGACAAACTATGTGGCCAATTGACGTTCAAAGGATTCTATCAATTCCACTCCCGCAACATGATATGCCAGACTTCATTGCTTGGAGTTATACGAAACATGGTATGTTCTCACTTCGGTCAACTTATTCTATGGAGTGGGACCACCAGCATGGGAACAAATTAAAACACTCTAATGGTATGGGGCGAACCACTGTTAATCCTATTTGGAGTAAGATTTGGAAGTTATCTTGCCCGAAAAAAGTAAAAAAAATTATATGGTGCACACACTACATGGAACACTCCCGTGCTGGGTTACGCTCGCTAATAGACATATGAAGGTCGAGACCATATACCCCACTTGCTCTGAGGGTTTAGAAGAAACAAAGCATTTTCTTTTCCGTTGTAGTAAAGCAGAAGAGGTCTGGAAAAGACCGGGGATGGATGATATTATTGATAAAGCTTGCGAGATTTTCTTTAACTTCTGATTGGTTTGAGGAACCTTTAAATGAAATTGTAATACTCCTCACAAACGATGTACCATTTATTTCTAATGAATAAAGCTTGGTTTTTTCAAAAAAGAAAACTAGCCAGCGCAGCCGTATACAGTCTACGTGCACATCAATCAAGCAGTCTGCCTGCTTGCTTGCGTGAGTTTTGCACGTACGTGTGCACACCTACGGGGGGATTTGGTCTAGCGTTCTAAATCTAAAATTTACTACTCCCTCCGTTTCATAATACAAAAGTGTTTTGATATTAGTGTAGTGTCAAAAAAAAATCTTATATTATGGGACAAAGGGAGCAAATCTAAGGGCAGTATGACGGTGCTAATAGATTATATCATGCTGAAGATCAGTTCAGATCAACTCGTGAGAAGTTGTCTGTTTTTCAGTCAACTCGTGAAAATTTGTCTGTTTTTCAGGAACGGTGATTATTCAGTTATATTCATGCTCCTTGCTGTTTCCTTTTTAAGCTGAGAGTATTATGATAACATGGTTTGGGAGGAGCGGGAGGACCAGTTCGGGGAGGCACGTCCACGGGCGCCGCCGGCAGCGAGGAAGTGTAGTGCATGGTTGGTCGTCGCCGCTCGTGTCCCGGAGGCCACCGCTCATCCCCTCTCGTCAACGCCAAGCTTGGTGGGCTGAGCATCTTCGGCCGATTAGTTGCTTGGCGGTGACGTGGAGGTCGGACAGGTTCAGTTCTTAGGGCTCCAGAGGCGGAGGTTACAAAGGCGAAGCTGGACAGCGCTGAGGTGAAATTGGAGATGACAAATTTCAGTTCTTGGGGCTGATGGCCGGACATGGGACCGGATGTCGGTGATCATTTAGATTAGATATTAATTATACTTCAGAGCCCGCCTGACACCGTTTTGATGTACTTATTGAAGACATTAAAATTGTACACATTTCCCACCTTCTCAAGCCATCAGCGTCCGCGACCGTTTGATCATAAACTTTGAGCATTTCCCGCCGTCAGATTTTCGTGAATCGCTCGTAATCTGCTTTGTTCGCTATTAATGATGGCTCACCGTTATGGGCCGCTGCTCCGGTCACTTTTTTGGGCACCTCGCGTTAAATTGGGCCTTTAGCAGCCTGCCCTATGCGTAGCTAGAAATAGAAAATGACTAAGGTGACCCTCGTTTTGTTCGCAAGGTGCAAAGGACCAAGGTCCCTCGGCTCCCACCCTTCGTCTGGCGGCTCTTTCCATGGGCGACTGAACTAGGTTATGCGGGAGCGAAGAGTCCAATGGCGATCAGAAGGATTCGGATTGACGCGCCTCACGCGAGCGATGGGGTCACGTCTCCGAGCAACACGACGGGGAGGTGGTGGGGAAAAACGAAGCATCGGTCGTGATTGGAGTCAACTCGCTAGTGATTGAAGATGCAACTCGTAGTTGATGCAGCCCATTACTGGCCACCGATAATTGCAGGCCCGTTACTACACCGATTCATCTTCGTCATTTACTCGACGCTCGTGTATATATAATCTCCACCGTGCAGCTGTTCGTTCCCCATTCCCCTCATTACATCAGTGCTTCCTCCGGCAGCCATGGCTGACATGTAGGTCGAGGATTCATCTTCCCCGTTCTATCAGTCCTCCTCTTTCTCTCATTCGAATTCACCACGTTTTAAATTTCTGGCATCTCTTTTGGTGGACCAGGAGATGGGAGGGACACCCCTATCTTCACATATTTACATTACACATTATATACTGGAGAGGTACACCCCCTATCTCGCGTTAAATTCATGAAGTTTGAAGCTTGTTTAGGAGTAATATTCATTAAGAGGTAACATTTTGATACTCTGTCATGTTTAGCATTGTCCAGTTAATTGTAAAAATTCACACACCAGTTGCCCTTGCCTTGTGTATGCTCAATTTGGAATCGTTCTTATGTGGTGTTATTAATGTAATTGTACCTTTTTCATCCTAGGTTGAACTTGCATGGTACATCAGAGAAGTCTCGTCATATTTCGCATGCACACATGCTGACCTTTTACTACATCCCCTAGCAGAAACTCCTCTACACCTGCATGAACCACTGAGCAAGGAATGAGATGTTTTTCAACTACTGATCATGTCGTCCCTCCTCTGATTTAGGTTCTAAAGTTGCCTCTGGTCCCCGTTCTGCGTTGTGCCCAATTGGGTTTTTTTTTACCCTGTGATCGTAGAACAATTGTTCTATGTTATTTTCATTAATATAAAATTATGTACAAAAGTATAATACATGGGGCGAATCACCCAATACCAGCTCTAGGCAACATAATCAAAAAATTACAGGAACTGTTTAATCCACTAATCTATCTTGTCGCCCTTGGCGTGCTTTGACCTGAGCTTGATGTGTTGCAGCCCTTCATCTACGTAGAATTTCCAGGTGTTCAAATGGGTGGTGCAGGTCTGAATATCTTATCATTCCTAACCATCCATATTCCCCAACAGCACAAGATAATGATCTCCAGTGCAAAGTGGCAGTTCCAGAAGAGATGAATTAATGTTTCTTGAGTTGCATCCGAACAGAGTGCACAGTTGTAATCAGGTAGGTACATCTTTCTTCTGTGAAGCATGTTACTTGTGCTAACTCTGTCATATAGTAGCATCCAAAAGAAAATCTTGTGTCTGAGTCTGCAGTTGGACTTCCATAACTGCCTGAAGATGGTGTGAGCTTCAGTCTTGTCAATGAGGTTGTTGTACATCTTCATTGATGAGTTTGTAGATGCCCAGATATATCCCCACTGGTCTGTCTCTTCAGTCTGCATAGTACTATGAAGTTGGTCTTGTAGGAGGTTGAATTGATTGAATGCTTGCCGTGAGAGTGGTCTTTGAAAACAAACTCTAGCTCTTGTTGCTCATGAATCTGTCCCAGGGTGATTTCCTTGTTGACGGCAAAGGAGAAAAGTTCAGGTAGCTTTTGTTGCAGAGGCATATCTGACCAATTGTCATGCCAAAACAGAGTGGTGTTTCCCTTTCCTGGTTTGCATATGGCATAAAGCTTGAAGGCAGGCAAGGTTTTTAGAATACCTCTCCACCAGAATGAGCCCACCATTTTGTCACTTGGTAGGAAATCTTGGTAGTAAGTTTCCCATATAATCTTAACCCAAGGTGCGTCAGCCTTATTAAAGAATTTGTGCTGGAATTTCATAAGTAGAGACTGATTGTGTATATGGATATCCACGGCTCCCAATGCACCATGTGATTTGGGTAAACAGACTTTCTTCCATGAAACCAGTACTGATCCTCTTTCCTGGGTACCAAATTTCCTCCAGAAACAATCCATAAGACATGTATTGATCTGCTTGACTATTGTGTTGGGTATCTAGAGGGTACAAATGAAAAAAGTTGGCATGCTTGTGAAGACTGATTTGATGAGGGTCAGTTTGTCTCCAGAGGATAGCAAAGTGGAGTAGCTCAGAAGTCTTGATTCAATTCTCTTTCACATAGGGAGAAAGTCCACAATCTTTGGCTTAATGTGACACAAAGGGAGACCCAGATATTTATTTGGCAATGTACCAATATTCCATCCCAACAACTGTGACAGAGCATTCATATTGTCCAAAGGGGTATTAATAGAAATGAGAGTAGACTTGGAGTAGTTAACTTTGAGACCAGTGTATGCAGCATAGTGAAGCAAAATATTTTTAATGTGCTCCAGTTATCTACTGTCTGCTTTGGCAACCAGGATGGTATCATCAACATACTGAATGATAGGGAATCAAATGGTGACTGGATCAAGTTATTATGCATGGCTTCATTCATCATGGTTTGAAGGAGATCTGCAGCAATCACAAAGATGTGTGGTGATAGTGGATCACCTTGTCTTACACCCTTCTTGCATAAGAATTGTTTCCATATCACTCCATTAAGAAGAACTGAAGAAAACCCAGTCCCATAGATCATTTTGATCCGTAGAATCCATCTTGGTCCAAACCCCTTGGCTTGCATAATCTGAATGATGGTCTCATGGTTAAGCATATCAAATGCCTTTTAAAAATCTAACTTCAACAAGACCGGTTCTTTTTTGCTCTGGAAGCACTAGTGGATATACCCATAAGACCAAGCAAGGAAATCCTGGATGCATTTATTATTCAAGAAACCATACTGGTTGGTGTGGACCAATTTCAGGATAACGCTCTGTAATCTATTGGCCAGAAGCTTAGTGATAATCTTGAGTGTGAAATTGAGTAGGGATATAGGTCTGAACTCTGCTGGGCAAGTTGCAGCATCAACTTTGGGGATTAGAGTAATGAAGGAGTAGTTGATGCTTTGAATATTGACATTGCCAGAGTAAAAATCATGAATGAGTCTGTAAAAGTCATTGGCAATAATATCCCAGCAAGCTTTGAGGAAAGCTGCATTAAAACCATATGGCCCAGGTGATTTATCTGATGGCATATGCATGATCACGTCATCAATCTCCTTATTGGTGAATGGGACTTCCAATTCAGATAGATCAACTGAAGAGAGTTGAAGATCATGTAGATTGAGTGGGTTATCAGAAGGGATGGAAGTACCCAATCTATTTTTTAAGGCTCTGAAAAGAATAGCTGCTTTGGCCAGGTGATCATGGTGCTCTATTCCTGTTTCATCCCTGAGCATAGCAATACAATTATTTATGTATTTGATTGTGGCTTTTTCTTGGAAGTATTTGGTATTGGCCTCTCCCATCTTGATTTGTCTAATGGTAGCTCTCTATTTCCAATAAATTCTCTAATGCTCAAGTACTGTGTGCCCAATTGGGTGACGAGGTTTATCCTAATATTTTTGGTTGGTTTGTGGTTGTTTCAATTGAAAAGGGATACATTTATCTGATGAGGTGACGTTTCAGGCTCCAACCCGTGGTCAGGGAAGAGACGTGAGATCGTATTGAGCATGAGTGATCAGGTCGAGGGATCAATCCCTTTTGTGTTATCGCTAGCAAATAAGTTGACCTGTCTATCATGAGAAATTTCTCCGGTGCAATTTAATTTCACCTATTATGTACCTGGATGGCTAAGTTATTTTGTAACTGCTTACTCTAGGTGATCTCTCCCTACAGAGTTTTAGGATTCACGGGCATTGACTCATGAAGGCATATAACATGGAGCGACCAGTTAATACCGTTGGCATATCTTCTCCACTTGGTCATGTGTGCTCTTGGATCCCAGACTTCAGTCATATACTCTTATCACTGTGGAAATGCCCATGCTCGTAAGTTGTGAGCAGTTTTGCATACAGTTTGATCTCGAAACACATGGTTATTTGTTAATTTTTAAGTTTTGGATTTGTTGCTTGCTAAAAACCACACTCCCCTCGTGTGTATCTGGAGATGACAAACACTTATGATACGGTGTGTTTTGCATGATACAGTGTGTTTTGCATGTGCCTATGGTACATGATTTAGCGTCTTCGGTACCAAATTCTTTTGTCCTACCAATATAGTTCCCACTTTGAAGCCTTGGAAATCCTTGATGACTGTAGATAGCTTCGTGTAATAAGACTTAGTTTTTATATGGTGAAACTTGCCTCTGTAATTCTTTAGAGTTACGTTAGGTATGCAGATTGTATCCTGAACTGCCCACAAGTAAGACCTTGCTATTTCTTCTAGGTTTTGGAAGAGAAACTTGGTAGAGTTAAAAGGCATTTTGTACTGATGAATGCACAATAATTTAATCCTGATGGTCGGACTTATGTTCTTATTAATACATTATTTTGTATTTATATTCAGTCTTAACCACTTTCCTTTTGACACCGCACAATTCATTTTCAGATATGGATCCCGTAAAATTGGTACGACCCAAAGAAATAAAAAAGTAGTAACTTTTTGTAAAGCATACTGCATTTTCATTTTGGAATTTAGGTTCGAGAATGGAGAGATAGACTATGCATTTTTCTGGTTTCCAGGATAAGAGATAGCATCAGCCTGACAATAACAAGTCCAATCTCTTGATAAAATCATATGAACAACTAATTTGTGAGCCCCCTTCCACAAAAATCTATGAGACCTTGTATCAAGCACTAACCGTAACGGCATGTATCAAGCAACTCATAATTTGTTCTTGTGAAGTTGATGAAACTCAATTGAATTTTTCAGTTGCTCCTATGCAAATAAAGCCTAAATTCACATCTTTTGATATTGTTGGTGATTGTGAGAGAAAGCAGATGCATTGGAAAGTTTACAAAACTTAAAGCTAGAGAGAGCAAGTATGCAAGTAATGAAGCATTTCAATAGCCATAAATTTGGTATCTCTGATCAGTGATCACTACAAGGATATATATTATTGTATGTAGGAAGTGACCAATTCCCAGAATATTTTTGGGCCAAAACAGAGGTTTATTCTACATTGAAAGGATGCTATTTGTTGGAACTCCATGCCTGTTCTTAGCACAGTTGATACCAAAATTATCAAACCCCCCTTTTGTTGTTAAATTAGGCTGACAAGTGTTAATATTCTCACTTCACATTATGTTTATGCATGTAAGCAAACCTATTACATATAAGTAAACCTTAGTCTATTGTTTTGGATGGCACTCCCTCTGTAAAGAAATATATGATCATTTAGGTCACTACTTTAGTAATCTAAACGATCTTACATTTCTTTACAGAGGGAGTATAAGCTATGTAAATTCTAGTGCTTAATATAATGCTAAGCAACTTCAGAGATGAGCATGAGCTATTATATTGTTCTGCTGGATATGAAATCGAGTTCACAATTTCGAGCCCACGATAACTTAGATGTTGCCATTCCAGCATCTCGATTTTGTGCTCCTATACCCGAAGCTTAATGTGAAATACTAAGTATCTCAAATATTTCTACTGTCCAATTAGCCTATATATTTATGAAATTCCTCTCCAATTGCTACTCCCTTTGTAGACAAATATAAGATGTTTTGGATATTTCAATATGAACTACATATGGACTGAAATGAGTGATCAAACACACTAAAATGTGTCTATATACATCTGATTCACATAAAAGTTAAAAACATCTTATATTATCAATAGAAGGAGTAACAAATATAATGGTCGGGCGCGGCAATGTGCGTCTTCATGGTCTAGTTTGTAATGAAATCCTTCATGTTTATATGAAATCCGACTGTGTTTATGTGAAATCCTGAATAATTAAGATTTTTTGATGCGTATTTATACAAATCAGGCAATATTCATTCATACTTGGATAATTTTTTACATAAAACTGAATGCTTATGTAAACAAGAGCAAATTCATTGCATTTCGACATATTTCAACCAAAACAAACTCAAAACGTAGTCTAAATGTCTGTCGACACCTGTTCCCCATGTCTGGCCGGCCACAGTGGCGAGTCCAGTAGCTAGGCTTAAACAAGCTCTAGCCTACCCTCAATTTTTTTTAAAAAAATTACTACTACACTTCATCTCAACCCAGCAGCCAAACGCGCAACACATCGAACAGCCGAACTGCCCAAGTGCTGAGTGCCCGTAGCGAACAGCAGCACATCTCCAGGGCACAACCGCACGAGACCGAGACGCCGCATGCTCCCTCAACCGGACCTAGCATTGACCGGCAACGAACCAGCCGATAAGAGAGCCTACCGGAGCAGCTGACCAGGGATCCGACAGCGGCGACGGACGGCTGGAGCTCCATGCCAACAGCAAGTCGCGCCCAGCCAACCCATCATGGCTGCACCCTGCTCCGATGGTACTCGCCGGCCGGCGACCACCCTACAGTTCACTGGCTTTGCCTTGGGTGAATGGTGAACGGAGGAAAGAGACTTGAACAACTCTGCAACCTGCAGGCTAGCAGCTCTCTTGTACCAAATTGGCAACAAAAGCAATGGGTAATTTGGTTCAGGATTTAATATTGTCTTTGCATATTGTCTATTGTAAGTTTGCATAGTGTGTACACAAATCATTTATCTCAAGCTTTGCAAAGAAAGAATCAAAATATCGTTCAAGCCATGCGTTTGATCTTGGATGTAAAAGAAAGATACATGTTCCTACTTTCTAGTAGTATTCTGGGAAAGTTTGAGCACATTTGAACAAATGAATTAGGAGATAGTGGCTATTTTGCTAGCAGATTGAAAATTTGGTTCAAAATTAATTATTTTCCAAAACTTTAAGTAACAACTACATGTTTGCAGTAGTAATGTGGAAAAATCTCAGCTTATTTAAAAAAAGAATTACGAGATGATGTTTTTTTTCTTAAAACGAACGTTTCATTTTTTCGCCGTGAACTTTGAGCCCACCGTCCACTTTCGTCCTGGATTCGCCACTGGCCGGCCATGAGTGTCGCGATCTGAAGCTCACCACCTCCATGAAGCCGGTAAGAGGCCAATTGGCCGACACCCGACGATAATGAGCCAACTGACAAGTTTTATTGTGCTACATGTGTAGTGCTACAAACTGGCTACCAAGGAAACTAATCAGTTTTATTACAAGAGTGGTATTATTAATCCAAATACTCGGTAAACATATTTTATTACAATAATAATATGAACAAATAATATATTATATTATATTGATGATTGCACATATTAATTTCATCATTGATTATAATAAACTTTAATACTTGTTTATATAGATTTTTATCAAACCACAATTTTTTTTAATATCATTTGATTACATCCTTTTCATGGTTAAGAATATCTCCACATTAATAAATAATCTTAGTTATGATTTTATGTTTTTGTAATATCTATCATTACAAAATATGAACTGATTGTGCAAGATTTGAACTATTTTCTTGTCAAATCTACATTTTTTTTGTCTTTGATACATTGGGCATTGAAGAGATATTTATACTCTATCTTATAATTATGTGGAAAATAAGAGACAACAAAATCATGCTCAAATTAATTTGTGATACTCACATGAAATAGTGTATGTATTTATCTCTGTATATTTAAATATCTTGGTAGATATGTCTAACCCTGGTGCCTTCAGAAATATGCGAATAGCAGTTTCTAATTTATGATCAAGGTATACATAAATTCTAGAGTGTATTTTTCATGAGGATGTTGTCGTTGAATCATTAACATGTTACGTAAAATTTGTCTCGCATGTTACAATGTTCATATAACTAAGTATTCGGATAGTTCTTAATACAATAAATACATTTTAAAAATAACGAACAATTCTGGTGACAACTAATGCACTACTACGAGTAAGCCAAAGCGGAAGAAAAGCCTACCTGGGTATAGTGCATAATGCATATCCAACTCCTGGTACTCGCATTATTCCTGGATTTATTTCAGGATTTCCGGCGATGCGCTTTCAGTGGGAGGAGACGTTCGACGAGGCGCCTACGGTGACTTCGTAAATCTCAAGATGATATGACGGCTCAGTCTTTCGGAGGTGCTCATAGGGGTAGGGTGTGCGTGTGTGCGTTCATAGGGATGAGTGTATGCGCGTGTATATGAGCGCTTGTTTTTGTACTGATGCTCAAAAAAAAAACTAAGTGCGACTCCCAAACGGAGAAACCAACAAGCGGGTGCTACAGCAGGTGAACACGTTGACAACGGCCGCGGCAATGCTTCAACGGCCGCGACAATGCTTCGACGACCACAACGACGAGGCTTGCGGTGGCGTCATTGGACGACCGTGCACATGATGTGAGGCGTGCTTCAATGATCGTGACAATGATTTGATGACCATGACAACGTCGATGGTTGTAGCAATGCACTACAAGGAGGCGTGTCATGACGGTGTCGACGACCTGGCCATGCCGCGAGGCATACTTCAATGATCATGACAATGCTTCGACAACCACGAGGACGTCAACCGCCAGGGTAATGCACAACAAGGAGGCGTGTCGTGACGGTGTCGACACCATGGCCATGCTGCGAGGCATGCTTCGGTGATTGCGGCAATGGTACGACGACATCGACAGCCACACAATGTTTCAACAACCACGGCAACGAGGCGTGACATGATGGCGTCGAGTGATCGTGGTGATGCTTCGATGACCACAATGATGTTGATGGGTGCTCTGGCCGGGCACGCCATTGAGAGTGCTTCTGCAATGACAGTGATGTTGTTGCGACAACGGCAACGCTTGTGCAACCGCAGGGCACTACTGTGACAACGAGAGTGTTTGCTACGGCAAGCACGATGCTCCTACAACGGCGGCTCTGCGATGACAACAACATTTCTTCAACGTAACGGCGGCCTTGCGATGAACTTCCTTATTAATCTGCCGGTAGATATAGGCTAGCACAAGGCAGGCAGGGGATCGGTGGAGAGCCATATACTTTATGATCAGGGCAGAAAAAGGTAACACGCACCGACGCATGGTTGCAACGCGCATATCATACAAGGATACGTACGTACGTTACTTAACGGTGCAATTCACAGAGACCGAGCGTGATACGTACAGTCACGGATTTTTCAATACCCTAAGAAAGCCAATTGTCGGTAGCTATTTTAATATAAGCGACATATATAGCGTAGCGATAGACCCATCGATCGATTTCGTTGTTAACCCTAGCTAGCTAGCTAGCGAACCGAAACACCATACACGGCCGCGATTCCTGGATCTAAGCCCGGCCTCAGGTGTCATATACGATAGAATGTGACCACACATATATTAGACATCACTAAACATCACAGATCCGGAATAGAAGAGAAGATGACTTAACTACTTGATGGGATATTCATGAAACAGGAGATGCTATAACTACAATACATTTCTTAGGTTCATGCATTTTGGAATCATCTTTTCGGCAAAGGAAATATATTAATATCACGGAGATACCAATTACACCCGGCCTCTGCAACAACGCAATATCATAAAGACATTACGGATGCACACAGCCTAAAGACAATAAGAAGAAGAGAAAAAAAAGATCACGCAACAGTGATCAATTCCTCGTAGCTGCAACACGAACCACCACCTAGACAACAGCCGAAGTCCTCATTCTCCAAAAGTGACGCCTCCAAGAAGGAAACAGTGCAGAAGCACCATCATAGCCCGATCCTAGATCTTAGGTTTTCACCCTGGAGAAGATCCACGCTCTCAAAACAATGCCTTCAACAAGGTCACTACCAGGCACAACCAATTAAGGCATAACCCACAATATTTTAGAATCATCTAGCAAGATATGTACAGACATAACAGGCACAACCACATATAATCGCATTATAATGTGTATAAAATATCAAAGAAACTGCATGTGTAGGCCAGCGAAACAATACCGAATATATGGCTGTCTTTTATCAGTCTAAATAAATAGAACAAATTACTCAATCAATGGATGCATGTGATTTTTCATTTTGCAATTCAGATTTATATCAACAAATTTATTTTAACACAATCTCATGAACTAAATTTTGAAAAAAAATATTTTGTTAATGATAAAAAAATATTCTACTTAAGTCATTGCATTTCTAATTATAGAAATTGTATTGTAGGCTATAATGTTTAATTTTTAAATATTACCAATGTGGATATGTGGTAAATATCATTAAATATAGTAAAGAGTATTAGTTTCAATATGTGATAATTAATGCTAAACAAGTAAAAGTGCTTAGTATAAAAGGCACCACTAGGCATCAGACTACCGGTAATTTACATCTATCCGATAAGTCGGAGTCCGTTTGATTGGAAGCAGGACGTTCGTCCGATCTCGTAATTATGCCATGCAAGAAAGTAGTCTTTTTCCATCGTTGATTTACTGGTGTTTCCTAACTGCATCCGTAACTCTCGTTTCTCTTCGTTTGCATGGTTCTTTCTAGATAAAAAAGAATATCCACTAGTGCAGAACTGGGCAATAGCACCGGTTCGTAAGGGCTATTAGTGCCGGTTTTGTAACCGGCACTAAAGGGTGGGGACTAACGGTCCCCCCCCTTTAGTACCGGTTGGTCACGAACCGCTGCTAAAGTGCCACCATGTGGCACGAGGCAGGGCCGGGTGCGGGGAGACCTATAGTACCGGTTGGTAACACCAACCGGTACTAAATGTTCGGATGGTTTTGGTATTTTTTCCTTTAGTTTTGTGTTTTCAATTTAATTTAGAGATTGTTTTTACATTATAATGAGTTGTTAAATCATTAGGTGAAAGTACCCGCAGATTAGTTTCAACTGGATGCATGCATGGATCCTAGCTAAGTGATCAAAGTATATAAGCCATATCCATATATATTACTTGATCACCTATATTAGGTGAGCAAGTAATTAATATGGATATGGCATATATATACTTGATCACTTAGCTAGCTAGGATCCATCCAGTTGAAACTAATCTGCGGTTTCTTTCATAAATGATATAATAACTCATCATCATCATATTAATATAAAAACCTTTGCATCATATATATCATCACCAACACGTTATAATGGTATACTAGCTCCTGCTGCTCTCTCTCTGGTAAAATGGCATAGAACATGTGTAGATGTCCTGATGCATCATATTGGAGCATGCAGATGAACCTGTCTCCTAATCGTGGGTTGAGCTTCTGCTTGTTGACTCCTAGTACTTCTCTACGATCATTCACAATTTTGCTCCAGTCTTTCAGTTTTAAGCATTCCTCGGAACTATAAATCTTGAATGCACTCGTGTGGAATGTAGGATGTCTTGGCCGTAAGCTAATAATTGCCATGCGACCATTAGTCGAGATCCACCGAGGCAGAACTATCATCGGGAGTCCCTGTTGAAGAGAACATCGTATAGTATCATACTTAGCAACATGAAGTTTAGCTTAAAAAATAATGTATGCAAAAGATGCACTGAGGACAAATAGTAAAATCTTACCATCTTTCCTAAATACAAGTGACCGTAGTTCAATACGAACACTGTTGGTCGCACGTTTTGAGTACTAAGATTTGCAAGTCTAGGACAATAATTTCTCTTAACAGCATCAAGATCCTCAAGCCATGAAACATATTGACTTATCTCCTCGCAGTTTAGTTCAGCCCCGGGATAGTGGACGGTCCTGTCTACCAAGCGCTGTACATGTTTGCTTGAATGGAAAAAAGTTGTTAATTGAAATTATAGTTGTCAACTATTTTTGAAAAAACAATATCAGCATAAATATGGCATGAGAAACTCACATAATGGTAGAACTGGAGGCGTCTGCACATTGACCCAAATGTCTCTATTACCTTCAATATCATCTTCGGGACGGATATCAAAGGTGATAAACATATCAGACTCAAATGCATAAGCCTTGCATAGTGCTTGCCAAGTTTTGCATTCAAAATGGGTGTAGGTTTCTTGATTGTATAATTTGACGTTGAAGGTATAACCATGCTCGGTCTTCAAGTAAACTCTCTTTACCTCCATAGTTTTGTCACGACTGAAACCTATCTTATCCAAGACAAAAATTCTTGCATGGCAGGGGATACGCTAGTAGAATAGTAAAAATTTAAAATAATAAGTTGAAGCAAATGAAGCATATATAAGTCATGCTTAATTACGAAAAAGACTTGTCGTTGTGACTTACTGTATCCACTTCGAAGGTCTCATCCAACTTGATGCTGAAGCGCCTATCATCAACTAGGAAATTTCTGTCGCACAGGCCGTGTTGGTCTTCGCAGTCTTCACACATAATGAAATCGTTTTCATCGTCAGACGACATTTCCTATGTTCATAGGTGAAACATTAAACACTTATTAGTTATATATTAATTCAACTAATTAGTCTAGTTTTATTAATTCAACTAGCTAGTTCAACTAATTAATTCAACTAAGCACTTACTAAAACGGAAAAACTTTGTTTTTGCCACTCTAGTTTTTGACCACTTTGCTTATGCCACTCTAGAATTTGAGATTTCACTTTTGCCACTCTTAGTTTTTGACAATACATCACAATTGTCATTCTGTGGCAAAAGCAATAATTTTTGAGTGGCAATTGTGATAATTGCCAGAATCTAAGAGTGGCAAAAGTGAAATGAAAAACTATTGCTTTTGCCACGAAATGGTATTTCTGATGTATTGTCAAAAGCTAAGAGTGGCAGAAGTGAAATGCCAAATTCTAGAGTGGCATAACCAAAGTGGGCAAAAGTTAGAGTGGCAAAAAAAAGTTTTCCCTACTAAAAATATACCTAAAAAAAGTATAGCTCCTAATTCAACTAATTCAACTAATTAACTAGTTCAACTAATTCAACTAAAGTAGTTCTATTAATTTTCTTACTATAAATAAAGTAGCTAGTTCTATATACTAAACTTTTAATTAGATGATCAAATCTCATATACCTAAATTTAGTATATATTAAACACTTATTAGTTATATATTAATTCAACTAATTAGACTAGTTCTATTAATTCAAATAGCTAGTTCAACTAATTAATTCAACTAAGCACTTACTAAAAATATACCTAAATAAAGTATATATAGCTCCTAATTCAACTAATTCAACTAATTAACTAGTTCAACTAATT
>NC_041386.1:748067838-748097831 GCF_002162155.2 Triticum dicoccoides | reverse complement strand
AACATTTTGACATTAAACATTTGTGTGTGTGTATGTGTGCATGTGTGTGTGTGTGTGTGTGTGTGTGTGTGCAGGAGGCCGCCGGCGAGCGGCAATCGATCTTACAGTGGGGGGGGGCGATGACGTACGGCGACGGGGGCGGCGGGCCGGGGGCGTACGGGGGCGGCGACGACGACAGCGAAGGGGGCAGCGACGACGGCGACGGGCGCGGGGTGCGACGAAGATGATAACTGAAAATTTTCGTAAGTGCTGGTTATATAGGGGAGACCTTTAGTACCGGTTCGAGACAGGAACTGGTACTAAAGGTTAAATTTGGCCAGGCGAAGGGGCGGGAAGCGACCCCCTTAAGTACCGGTTCGTGGCTCCACCTGGTACTATGTTGGGGAACGTAGTAATTTCAAAAAATTTCCTACGCAAGATCATGGTGATGGCATAGCAACGAGAGGGGAGAGTGTTGTCCACGTACCCTCGTAGACCGTAAGCGGAAGCGTTATGACAACGCGGTTGATGTAGTCGTACGTCTTCACGATCCGACCGATCCAAGTACCGAACGTACGGCACCTCCGAGTTCAGCACACGTTCAGCTCGATGAGGATCCCCGGGCTCCGATCCAGCAAAGCTTCGGGGATGAGTTCCGTCAGCACGGCGGCGTGGTGACGATGATGATGTTTCACGGGCGCAGGGCTTCACCTAAACTCTGCGACGATATGACCGGGGTGGAATATGGTGGAGGGGGGCACCGCACACGGCTAAGGAACGATCCGTAGATCAACTTGTGTGTCTATGGGGTGCCCCCCCGCCCCCGTATATAAAGGAGCCAGGGGGGCGGAGGCGGCCGGCCAAGGAGGGCGCGCCAAGGGGGGAGTCCTACTCCCACCGGGAGTAGGACTCCCTTCTTTCCTAGTTGGAATAGGAGAAGGGGGGAAGAGGAGGAAGAGGGGAAGGAAGGGGGGGGGGGGCGCCGCCCCCCTTCCCTTGTCCTATTCGGACTAGGAAGGGGAGGGGCGCGCGGCCCCCTCCTGCCTCCTTCCCTCTTCTCTCCCGAGGCCCATGTAGGCCCAATAACCCCCTGGGGGATTCCGGTAACCTCCCGGTGCTCCGGTAAAATGACGATTTCACCCGGAACGATTCCGATGTCCAAACATAGGCTTCCAATATATCAATCTTTATGTCTCGGCCATTTCGGGACTCCTCGTCATGTCCGTGATCACATCCGGGACTCCGAACAAACTTCGGTACATCAAAACTTATAAACTCATAATAAAACTATCATCATAACTTTAAGCGTGCGGACCCTACGGGTTCGAGAACTATGTAGACATGACCTAGAACTATTCTCGGTCAATAAGCAATAGCGGAACCTGGATGCCATATTGGTTCCTACATATTCTACGAAGATCTTTATCGGTCAAACCGCATAACAACATACGTTGTTCCTTTTGTCATCGGTATGTTACTTGCCTGAGATTCGATCGTCGGTATCCAATACCTAGTTCAATCTCGTTATCGGCAAGTCTCTTTACTCGTTACGTAATACATCATCTCGTAACTAACTCATTAGCTACATTGCTTGCAAGGCTTATAGTGATGTGCATTACCGAGAGGGCCCAGAGATACCTCTCCGACAATCGGAGTGACAAAACCTAATCTCGAAATACGCCAACCCAACATGTACCTTTGGAGACACCTGTAGTACTCCTTTATAATCACCCAGTTACGTTGTGACGTTTGGTAGCACCCAAAGTGTTCCTCCGGTAAACGGGAGTTGCATAATCTCATAGTTACAGGAACATGTATAAGTCATGAAGAAAGCTATAGCAATTTACTAAACGAGCAAGTGCTAGGCTAACGGAATGGGTCATTTCAATCACATCATTCTCCTAATGATGTGATCCCATTAATCAAATAACAACACATGTCTATGGTTAGGAAACATAACCATCTTTGATTAATGAGCTAGTCAAGTAGAGGCATACTAGTGACTATATGTTTGTCTATGTATTCACACATGTATCATGTTTCTGGTTAATACAATTCTAGCATGAATAATAAACATTTATCATGAAATAAGGAAATAAATAATAACTTTATTATTGCCTCTAGGGCATATTTCCTTCAGTCTCCCACTTGCACTAGAGTCAATAATCTAGTTCACATCATCATGTGATTTAACACCAATATTCACATCTGTATGTGATTAATACCCATAGTTCACATCGTCATGTGATCAACACCCAAAATGTTTACTAGAGTCAATAATCTAGTTCACATCGCTATGTGATTAACACCCAAAGAGTACTAAGGTATGATCATGTTTTGCTCGTGAGAGAAGTTTAGTCAACGGGTCTGTCATATTACAGAGTCGTATGTATTTTGCAAATATTCTATGTCTAAATGCTTTGCACGGAGCTACTCTAGCTAATTGCTCCCACTTTCAATATGTATCCAGATTGAGACTTAGAGTCATCTGGATCGGTGTAAAAGCTTGCATTGATGTAACTTTTTACGACGAACTCTTTTATCACCTCCATAATCGAGAAACAAATCCTTATTCTACTAAGGATAATTTTGACCAATGTCCAGTGATCTACTCCTAGATCACTATTGTACCCCCTTGCCAAACCAGGGCAGAGTATACAATAGGTCTGGTCCATAGCATGGCATACTTTTATAGAACCTATGACTGATGCATAGGGAATGACTTTCATTCTCTTTCTATTTTCTGCCGTGGTCGGGTCTTGAGTCTTACTCAATTTCACACATTTGCAACACATGCAAGAACTCTTTCTTTGACTGTTCCATTTTGAACTATTTCAAAATCTTGACAAGGTATGTACTTATTGAAAAACTTATCAAGCGTCTTGATCTATCTCAATAGATCTTGATGCTCAATATGTAAGTAGTTTTACTGAGGTCCTTCTTTGAAAACTCCTTTCAAATACTCCTTTATGCTTTGCAGAATAATTCTACATTATTTCCGATCAACAATATGTCATTCACATATACTTATCAGAAATGCTGTAGTGCTCCCACTCACTTTCTTGTAAATACAGGCTTCTCCAAAAGTCTGTATAAAACCATATGCTTTGATCACACTATCAAATCGTTTATTCCAACTCCGAGATGCTTGCACCAGTCCATAGATGGATCGCTGAAGCTTGCACATTTTTTTAGCTCCTTTAGGATTGACAAAAATTTTTGGTTGCATTATATACAACTCTTCCTTAAGAAAACCATTAAGGAATGCAGTTTTGACATTCATTTGCCAGATTTCATAAAATGTGGCAATTGCTAACATGATTCGGACAGACTTAAGCATCGCTACAGTTGAGAAAATCTCATTGTAGTCAACACCTTGAACTTGTCGAAAACCTTTTTTGCGACAAGTCGAGCTTTGTAGATAGTATCACTACTATCAGTGTCCGTCTTCCTCTTGATGATCCATTTATTTAACATGGCTTGCTGATCATCGAGCAAGTTAATCAAAGTCCATACTTTGTTCTCATACATGGATCCTATCTCAGATTTCATGGCCTCAAGCCATTTCGCGGAATCTGGGCTCATCATCTCTTCCTCATAGTTCGTAGGTTCAGCATGGCCTAGTAACATGACTTCTAGAATAGGATTACCATACCACATTGGTACGGATCTTATTTTGGAAGACCTATGAGGTTCGGTAGTAACTTGATCTGAAGCTTCATGATCATCATCATTAGCTTCCTCACTGATTGGTGTAGGAATCACAGGAACTGATTTCTGTGATGAACTACTTTCCAATTCGGGAGAAGGTACAATTACCTTATCAAGCTCTACTTTCCTCCCACTCACTTCTTTCGAGAGAAACTTCTTCTCTAGAAAGGATCCATCTTAGCAATGAATGTTTTGCCTTTAGATCTGTGATAGAAGGTGTACCCAACAGTTTCCTTTGGGTATTCTATGAAGACGCACTTCTCCGATTTGGGTTCGAGCTTATCAGGTTGAAAACCTTTTTCATATAAGCATCGCAACTCCAAACTTTAAGAAACGACAGCTTAGGTTTACTGCTAAACCATAGTCCATACGGTGTCGTCTCAACGTATTTAGATGGTGCCCTATTTAAACATGAATGTAGCTGTCTCTAATGCATAACCCCAAAACGATAGTGGTAAACCGATAAGAGACATCATAGATCGCACCATATCTAGTAAAGTACGATTACGATGTTCAGACACACCATTACATTGTGGTGTTCCAGGTGGCGTGAGTTGCGAAACTATTTCACATTGTTTCAAATGAAGACCAAACTCGTAACTCAAAAATTCATCTCCACAATCAGATCGTAGAAACTTTATTTTCTTGTTACGATGATTTTCCACTTCACTCTGAAATTCTTTGAACTTTTCAAATGTTTCAGACTTATGTTTCATCAAGTAGATATACCCATATCTGCTCAAATCATCTGTGAAGGTCAGAAAATAACGATACACGCCGCGAGCCTTAACACTCATTGGATCGCATATATCGGTATGTATTATTTCCAATAAGTCAGAAACTCGTTCCATTGTTCCGGGGAACGGAGTTTTAGTCATCTTGCCCAAAAGGCACGGTTTGCAAGCATCAAATGATTCATAACCAAGTGATTCCGAAAATCCATCTTTTATGGAGTTTCTTGATGCGCTTTACACTGATATGACCCAAACGGCAGTGCCACAAATAAGTTGCACTATCATTATTAACTTTGCATCTTTCGGCATCAATATTATGAATATGTGTATCACTACGATCGAGATCCAACAAACTATTTTCATTGGGTGTATGACCATTGAAGGTTTTATTCATGTAAACAGAACAACAATTATTCTCTGACTTTAAATGAATAACCGTATTGCAATAAACATGATCAAATCATATTCATGCTCAACGCAAAAGCCAAATAACATTTATTTAGATTTAACACTAATCCCAAAAGTATAGGGAGTGTGTGATGATGATCATATCAATCTTGGAACTACTTCCAACACTCATCGTCACTTCCCCTTCAACTAGTCTCTGTTTATTCTGTAACTCCTGTTTCGAGTTACTAATCTTAGCAACCGAACGAGTATCAAATACTCAGGGGCTACTATAAACACTAGTAAGGCACACATCAATAACCTGTATATCAAATATACTCTTGTTCACTTTGCCATCCTTCTTATCCGCCAAATATTCAGGGCATTTCCGCTTCCAGTGACCATTTCCTTTGCAGTAGAAGCACTTAGTTTCAGGCTTTGGTCCAGCTTTGGGCTTCTTCGCGGGAGTGACAACTTGTTTGCCATTCTACTTGAAGTTTCCCTTTCTTTCCCTTTGCCCTTTTATTGAAACTAGTGGTCTTGTCAATCATCAACACTTGATGCTCTTTCATGATTTCTACCTTCGTTGATTTCAACATCATGAAGAGCTCGGGAATCTTTTTCGTCATCCCTTGCATACTATAGTTCATCACGAAGTTCTAGTAACTTAGTGATGGTGACTAGAGAATTCTGTCAATCACTATCTTATCTGGAAGATTAACTCCCACTTGATTCAAGCGATTGAAGTACCCAGACAATCTGAGAACATGCTCACTAGTTGAGCGATTCTCCTCCATCTTTTAGCTATAGAACTTGTTGGAGACTTCATATCTCTCAACTCGGGTATTTGCTTGAAATATTAACTTCAATTCCTGGCACATCTCATATGGTACATGACGTTCAAAACGTTTTTGAAGTCCCGATTCTAAGCCGTTAAGCATGGTGCACTAAACTATCAAGTAGTCATCATATTGAGCTAGCCAAACGTTCATAACGTATGCATCTGCTCCTGCAATACGTCTGTCACCTAGCGGTGCATTAAGGACATAATTCTTCTGTGCAGCAATGAGGATAAACCTCAGATCACGGATCCAATCCGCAACATTGCTACTAACATTTTTCAATACAATTTTCTCTAGGAACACGTATAAAAACATAGGGAAGCAAAAACATAGGGAAGCAACAACGCGAGCTATTGATCTACAACATAATTTGCAAAATACTACCAGGACTAAGTTCATGATAAATTTAAGTTCAATTAATCATATTACTTAAGAACTCCCACTTAGATAGACATCCCTCTAATCTTCTAAGTGATTACGTGATCCATATTAACTACACCATGTCTGATCGTCACGTGAGATGGAGTAGTTTCAACGGTGAACATCAATATGTTGATCATATCTACTATATGATTCACGCTCGACCTTTCGGTCTCCGTGTTCCGAGGCCATATCTGTATATGCTAGGCTCGTCAAGTATGACCTGAGTATTCCGCGTGTGCAACTGTTTTGCATCCGTTGTATTTGAACGTAGAGCCTATCACACCCGATCATCATGTGGTGTCTCAGCACGAAGAACTTTCGCAACGGTGCATACTCAGGGAGAACACTTCATGATTATTAGTGAGAGATTATCTTAAAATGCTACCGTCAATCAAAGCAAGATAAGATGCATAAAGGATAAACATCACATGCAATCAATATAAGTGATATGATATGGCCATCATCATCTTGTGCTTGTGATCTCCATCTTCGAAGCACCATCGTGATCACCATCGTCACCGGCGCGACACCTTGATCTCCATCATAGCATCGTTGTCGTTACGCCATGTATTGCTTCTACGACTATCGCTACCGCTTAGTGATAAAGTAAAGCATTACATCGTGATTGCATTGCATACAATAAAGCGACAACCATATGGCTCCTGCCAGTTGCCGATAACTTGGTTACAAAACATGATCATCTCATACAATAAAATTTAGTATCATGCCTTGACCATATCACATCACAACATGCCCTGCAAAAACAAGTTAGACGTCCTCTACTTTGTTGTTGCAAGTTTTACGTGGCTACTACGGGCTTAAGTAAGAACCAATCTCGCCTACGCATCAAAACCACAACGATAGTTTGTCAATTTGACTCCGTTTTAACCTTCGCAAGGACCGGGCGTAGCCACACTCGGTTCAACTAAAGTTGGAGAGACTCTCTCCCGCAAGCCACCTATGTGCAAAGCACGTCGGGGGAACCGGTCTCGCGTAAGCGTACGCGTAATGTCGGTCCGGGTCGTCTCGTCCAACAATACCGCCGAACCAAAGTATGACATGCTGGTAGGCAGTATGACTTATATCGCCCACAACTTACTTGTGTTCTACTCGTGCATATACCATCAAACCCTAAAACCTAGGCTCGGATGCCACTGTTGGGGAACGTAGTAATTTCAAAAAATTTCCTACGCAAGATCATGCTGATGGCATAGCAACGAGAGGGGAGAGTGTTGTCCACATACCCTCGTAGACCGTAAGCGGAAGCGTTATGACAACGCGGTTGATGTAGTCGTACGTCTTCACGATCCGACCGATCCAAGTACCGAACATACGGCACCTCCAAGTTCAGCACACGTTCAGCTCGATGACGATCCCCGGGCTCCGATCCAGCAAAGCTTCGGGGATGAGTTCCGTCAGCACGACGGCGTGGTGACGATGATGATGTTTCACCGGCGCAGGGCGTCACCTAAACTCTGCGACGATATGACCGAGGTGGAATATGGTGGAGGGGGGGCACCGCACACGGCTAAGGAACGATCCGTAGATCAACTTGTGTGTCTATGGGGTGCCCTCCCGCCCCCGTATATAAAGGAGCCAGGGGGGAGGAGGTGGCCGGCCAAGGAGGGCGCGCCAAGGGGGAGTCCTACTCCCACCGGGAGTAGGACTCCCTTCTTTCCTAGTTAGAATAGGAGAAGGGGGAAAGAGGAGGAAGAGGGGAAGGAAGGGGGGGGGGGGCGCCGCCCCCCTTCCCTTGTCCTATTCGGACTAGGAAGGGGAGGGGCACGCGGCCCCCTCCTGCCTCCTTCCCTCTTCTCTCCCGAGGCCCATGTAGGCCCAATAACCCCCCGGGGGGTTCCGGTAACCTCCCGGTGCTCCGGTAAAATGCTGATTTCACCCGAAACGGTTCGATGTCCAAACATAGGCTTCCAATATATCAATCTTTATGTCTCGACCATTTCAAGACTCCTCGTCATGTCCGTGATCACATTCGCGACTCCGAACAAACTTCGGTACATCAAAACTTATAAACTCATAATAAAACTGTCATCATAACTTTAAGCGTGCGGACCCTACGGGTTCGAGAACTATGTAGACATGATCTAGAACTATTCTCGGTAAATAACCAATAGCGGAACCTGGATGCCCATATTGGTTCCTACATATTCTACGAAGATCTTTATCGGTCAAACCGCATAACAACATACGTTGTTCCCTTTGTCATCGGTATGTTACTTGCCTGAGATTCGATCGTCGGTATCCAATACCTAGTTCAATCTCGTTACCAGAAAGTCTCTTTACTCGTTACGTAATACATCATCTCGTAACTAACTCATTAGCTACATTGCTTGCAAGGCTTATAGTGATGTGCGTTACCGAGAGGGCCTAGAGATACCTCTCCGACAATCGGAGTGACAAAACCTAATCTCGAAATACGCCAACCCAACATGTACCTTTGGAGACACCTGTAGTACTCCTTTATAATCACCCAGTTACGTTGTGATGTTTGGTAGCACCCAAAGTGTTCCTCCGGTAAATGGGAGTTGCATAATCTCATAGTTACAAGAACATGTATAAGTCATGAAGAAAGCAATAGCAATTTACTAAACGATCAAGTGCTAGGCTAACGGAATGGGTCATGTCAATCACATCATTCTCCTAATGATGTGATCCCATTAATCAAATAACAACACATGTCTATGGTTACGAAACATAACCATCTTTGATTAATGAGCTAGTCAAGTAGAGGCATACTAGTGACTATATGTTTGTCTATGTATTCACACATGTATCATGTTTCCGGTTAATACAATTCTAGCATGAATAATAAACATTTATCATGAAATAAGGAAATAAATAATAACTTTATTATTGCCTCTAGGGCATATTTCCTTCATACTAAAGGCCACCCTTTAGTACCGGTTTGTGCCACGAACCGGTACTAAAAGGGGTGCGCTCCCGTTACGCGGTGCTCATTGTTTAGTCCCACCTCGCCGTGCGAAGGGCAGCCGCACTGGTTTTTAAACCCAGCCGCGGCTACTCCTTTGAGCTCCTCTATAATGCAGGCCTCTGGGCCTAACTTTGTCGCACTGCCCTGTGAGCCTGCTGGGCCTTATGGGCCTGCATATGCACGCCCAAGGCCGGGCAGGCCCACTCGACAGCGCGGAAGTAATTTTTTTTATATATTTTCTTCTATTTATTTGTGAGTAGTTTCTTGCTGTATTTAGAGTTTCTTATATTTAATATTAGTGTGTTTTATCATTATATTCATATTTGTAGTGATTTTTCAGTTCATTTTGTACTGCTTTTCACTTTCACGGTGATTTAGCTCTGAAAACAAATCAGTAAATGCATTGAAAATAGCAAATTATGTCAGAAAGGGTTTAAAGTTGATAACGTGGATTTGAATTGTGCATCTGAATGCAAAAAAAGTCCGGAGTTGTACTAAGTTATTAAAATATTGAATAGCCAGTGTAACAGATGAGTTTTCGTCCGAAACACTGATACTTCCTAAGAGATTGTCCAGTTTATACAGGAAGTGCATCCAATTTTTGCCGTAACCCTCTCTACTTTGTTGCACATGCTATGCGGGTGAAATGATGATACCTTGCCAAGTTTCAACCT
This sequence comes from Triticum dicoccoides, assembly GCF_002162155.2. Lineage (NCBI taxonomy): Eukaryota > Viridiplantae > Streptophyta > Magnoliopsida > Poales > Poaceae > Triticum > Triticum dicoccoides. The sequence goes on along the minus strand of NC_041386.1, from coordinate 748,088,131 downwards.
TTTTAGAGTTCATTTTGTACTACTTTTCACTTTCACGGTGATTTAGCTCTGAAAACAAATCAGTAAATGCATCGAAAATAGAAAATTATGTCAGAAAGGGTTGAAAGTTCATGACGTGGATTTGAATCGTGCATGTGAACGCAAAAAAGTACGGAGTTGTACTAAGTTATTAAAATATTGAATAGCCGGTGTAACAGATGAGTTTTCGTCCGAAACCCTAATATACTTCCTAAGAGATTGTCCAGTTCGAACCGGCTCTTGTGTAATGTAAAAATATAAATAAAATACATTGATCAGTACCGCCTTTCAGCCAAAATGCGCTACTGCTACAGAGAAATACATCAAAAATATATTGATCATCAATGATCTTTTTGTGTACAATCTAAATTGTCAATGTGAGTCCTCTCTGGTAGGAACCAGAGAAGACTCATATTGCGGCCACAAATTCTGCACATAGAGTTCAATGAGGACCAATTGGTTGTGATAGTTTGAGAAGTGACATATTTAAGGTGGTAAAAACTCTGTTAGTGGAGCGAGGTGGGACTAAAAAACCGTTGTGAACTAGAAACCTCTAGTACCGGTTTGTGGCACGAACCGGTACTAAAGATGCGGGTGGGCCCCAGCCCGACCACAGCCTGCAACAGCCACTTCAGTACCGGTTCGTGCCACGAACATTTGTGGCACGAAGGATCGCCACGAACCGGTACTAATGATCTCTGCCCCTAGCTGTTTGGACCGGCACTAATGATCACATTAGTGCCAGTTTTGTTACAAACCGGGACTAATGTGCTTCACATTAGGCCCTTTTTCTACTAGTGATCACTCCATAACTAATACTTCCGGAGATCACGTGACTCTCGGTTATTGGCTTCACGCCAGGCTAGTTGCTTCCTTAAGAATAGGAAGCAGATGTTGCATCCAAAATTATTTTAATTTGCTTCCAGGAGTTTCATGTGACTTTGCTCCAACATCAAAGAGATTTTCTTCCAATCTACTGTGAAATTGAACTTGCTTCCACGGCGAGCCAAACTTCGTACAATCATTTTTTTCTACCTAACAGAAGAAACAGTTCAATCGAATAGAAGACTAATAGAACCAAATAAGACCTTCTTTCATACAAAATGACCATTATCATGAGTGCAGGTAACACATGCTTTACACATATTAGGACGGGATTTCCAAGAAATACAAATGTGCTCAATTTCCTTTGAACATATAAAAATCATGCAAAACAATGCTTCATAATCCACAATCATTTCTCTCTCCATGAAGTGTTATGAATAGTGTGCTTTCTTTATTTATCATATATGATTCCATGTATATGGTTCCAGGTTTGGGGTTTACTAGCAATTTAATTGCTTTGTACATAGTATATACACTTCATGACTACTATGTCGCACTGCCGCAATGGAATCTGCGGAATTAGGTGAGGATTATGCGCGGACGTTGCGGGGCTGAGCTCCATGCCGATTGTGTTTTTATTTCCTTAATTACAAAAATACAATTCTGGGGCGTTGGATTTCATTTACATCGACGATACAGGAATGGTCTGACGCTGGAGTCTTACCAGACTATAGATACAAAGCGTTTCCCTAGTATAAATAGTTTAGTTTTCTCCAACTAGTACAAGTCTGCCAGTTTTCCATTGGAGTTTGTATTAATAGGTAAAACGTTTTGATAATAGGATATGTGGACATTAAGAGACAATTTTTAATCGTTAGAAATCATCAACGACCACAATATTGTGTAATTGTAGGCTCCGATAAAGGTACTAACAACTACATAACTTTTCGGTCGCTATTTTTGTAGTGACAAAATTGTATTTTGTCATCAAAACTAAGAGAATAACGACCACAATGTACATACGAGGATCACTCGAGAGGGAAAAAATGAAACTATAATTTTACCTGGCCTAATCTAACATACCTCTCTGAAGCTGGCTTGTTCTCTGCAATTGCGCTACTAAATGCAAAAATATTCCACGATAAAAAGAGAGTCATTAGGTATGTCCTCTGCACCCACGGTGCTGGTGGTGACCTTGTCGCTACCTGTTGGGAATGTTGCATGTGTCGTGGTTCTAAGCCTGACAGTAGAGTAGGGGTAGGTATGGAGAGGCAAGATCCTAGCTATGGAGTAGTTGTATACGCAAGGGAGTTACGAGTTCGGGCCCTTCTCGGAGGAAGTAACAGCCCTACGTCTCGTAGCCCGGAGGCGGTCGACTGGATTATATGTGTATGAGTTACAGAGGTGCGAACCCTTCTGCCTGTGGAGGGGGGTGGCTTATATAGAGTGCGTCAGGACCCCAGCCAGCCCACGTAGCGGAGGGTTCAATGTACATAAAGGCCTGGCATTACTGGTAACGTCTTACATAAAGTGATATCATGGCCATAAAGACTACTTAATAATAGACCGTTTGGATGCAGAGTGACCCTAGATCTCCTGGTGGTCGAGTGAGTCTTCATGGTCGAGTGTCTTCAAGTCCGTCGAGTGGAATCCTTCCAGGTCGACTGAAAGACAGTTTCTTCTGGATATGTCCTTGGGGAGGGTACCTTGGACAGGTCCATGACCCTACCCTAGGTACATGGCTTCATCATTAGCCCCCGAATGGATCGAGATTTGAGTGAGGAAGGAGTTGAGAATTCTTCCGACCTGCTTTTCGTGCTGCGAGAGTGTCTTACTCTGGACCAATGACTTTTTATTGATGGTGTCAACTTCCCTTTCAGTCGCCTTGATCCATTCTTTGCATCTGCCGAGTGAACTTTACAAACTTGGAGATTTTCGGGCGACGGATCGGAGGTAATCTGCTGTCTGACAAGTTGCTTTGCTATTCGCGGATTTGACGGGATCCGAATTTCGGGAAGCGCGCGAAGCGGAGGAGGCCGCGGTACTCGGATGGGATAAGGAAAAGACGCCTCGATCTCCGCGCCATCTTTTTCGCCACGTATCGCGCGCGCCTGTTGCGGGATTCGACAGGATCGTCCGAGCCTACCAGTCAGCAACTCGGAAGAGACTTCATATAAGGCGCCGGACGGGGGTTTTTCGAATAGTGCGCCCTCATTCCCCTCTCCCTCTTCCTCGAACTCGCCCGCTGCGCTCGCTTCCACCTTCGCCCTGCTGCTCCTTGCGCACCTCGCCGGCGACGATGGTGAAGGAAAAGACGGCGGCTTTGGAGCGGGCGAAGAAGGAGACGGCGAAGGCGAAGGGGAGAGCGACTAGTCGGAGCGGATCCTCGTCGCGGTTCGGCCTGCCGCAGGGCTGGATCCAAGGAGACTGGATCCGCTCGACCATCACCCAGAAGGACCTCGACGACCTGGCCAACGAAGGACTGATCCCCCATGGGTCAGCAAGGCTTCCAGCGAAGGAGTGGCAGCCGCAACCTCAAGAGGGTGAGTGCGTCCTCTTAGCCACCCATGTAGATCGCGTTTTTTCTCTGCCGCCGAATCTTTTCTTTCGGGGGTTTCTGAACTTCTTTGGGGCACAACTCCATCACTTCACACCCAACTCCATCGCCTACCTCGCCTCTTTCGTGTCTTTGTGCGAAAACTTTTTGGGTTGTCGGCCGCACTGGGGCCTTTTCAAACACACTTTCACCTGTCGCTCTCAGACGGTGAAAAAGGCTAGCCCGAGTGACGAGAGAACCCAAGTAATCCAGATGTGTGGGGGTCTTGGAGTTCAGATGAGGAGTAAGAGTGCCTTTCCAGCCATGACCCTTCCCGAGTCAGTTCGAGGGTGGCAGTCGACCTGGTTCTACTGCCAAGACCAGTCGACGCCCGGGCAGTCGACTGGCCTCCCCCCATTCTCCATGGACCGAGTGAACAAGTCATCTTCTCTAAAGGTGCTTCCGGAGGAGAAGGCTCAAGTTAGGATGTTGGTGGAGCGCGTGGTCCAGCTCATTCGCGACGGAGTGACGGGCATGGATCTTCTAGAGGTTTTCCTTCGACGGCGCATTCAGCCACTTCAATATCGGGGCCATCCGATGTGGTTGTACTCTGGTACTGAAGACACCACTCGGGTCGACCCGAAGGAGGTCGACGATGCCACTCTGGAGAGGTGGATGACCGCCATCACAGGGAACAAAGATAATCCTCGTGGAGCCAGGAGGATCCCGCCACTCGACCAGTCCTACGAACCAGACAAGGTCTGACCACATTTCTCTGACTGTGACTCTGTTTTCTTCATTCCGCTTTGCTGCAATTCGGTCGACTGACTTTTGTCTTGTTTGTTGTCTTCCCGATCACTACCGAGTTGTACTCGATGTCCAACGGGGCGCAAGAACGGACCGAAGAAGAAGAAGGAAGTGGAGGTGAAAGCCAGGAGGAGTGGGAATCGGACGGCGAGGAGGGTGAAGAAGATGCTGGCTCTGATGAGGAAGAGGAGGATGAAGAGGAGGAGGTAGTCGAGCCTCCTCGTACTGAAAGACGGTCCAAGCTCGCCCATGATCCTGCAGTCGAGCGTGGCAAGGGAGCCGTGCCCGCTGGGCAGTCGACCAAACGCCCTCGGACGACTTCTTCGGCGCCGACTGAGAAAGCGTCGAAGCAACCCCGAGCGGCACCGTCAAAACCGGAGAAGGCCCTACCAAAGATGAGGATGGAGATTCCGACTGTTTCTGGGTAATGGCATAACTCATGTTTTCTCTTTCAACATGGATATATTCTTGGTCGACCCGATCACTGACCGACTGATTTCTGAAATCGCAGTGCTGCTACTTCGGAGACCTCAGCCAGGAATGAAGATCAAGAAATGGAGGATGCTGCCACTTCCAATCCTGGTATGATCTGTGCAGTTTCACCTTCGGTCGATCGGATCTTCATTTTTAACTTTGAACCTTTTCTGTAGCTCCACCTAGCATTATCATTGATCTCCCTGACGATGATGATGAGGAGCCACTGAGGCAAAGGAGGAACAGGAAAGCTTCTGCTGGCAAGACTGCTCAGGTTGCGTCAGCACCTGAAACATTGGTTCCGGAGGGAGGCAACGTTGTTCGGCCTACCGTGTCCTTTGCGGTGCCGTTGACGAGTGCCCGCCCTCCATCGTCGAGTGCTGATCCACCTTCCCTCTTCTCCACACACCACGTCCCAGAGGACCAAGCAGGTGCTGCCAAGGAAGCCATACGCCAGGCGGGGGTCATGATGGAGCAGGTGAAGGCAATCCGAGACGCCAGCCAAGCAGCTTATGATGCAAGTTCAGCTCTTCAGAGCAATGTCCAGGTTAGTTGACCACCGCCTGTTCTGTTAGGATATGATACCTGACAATTTTTCTTTTTGAAAATCTTAGTATTTGTCATACACCCACTGGGTGTGTCGATTGAAATGTCTGGATTAGTGGGGGCACGCTGAGTGCACCCACTGGGTGTAGTCCCCGAGACCAAGATGGACTGCTGTCAGTCGACTGTAGTCTTTATGTCTTGAACTTTTTTCTCTTTTACTTTCTTCACTCGATCTGGTCGAATGGAATCATGGAACCAGTGGGGGCACGCTGAGTGCACCCACTGGGTGTAGTCCCCGAGACCGTGGTCGACTGCTGGTAGTCGGCTATGGTCTGAAGAATACTTTGCCCTCTCTCTTTTTTTTGAAACTGTGTCTAACTATTGGCAGTTAGCTCTGATTTATGATCATAACCTTTTTGTCTCTTTCGATCGACTGATTGATCCGAGCCGGTAGAACCAGTGGGGGCACGCTGAGTGCACCCACTGGATGTAGTCCCTGAGACTACAGTTGAATATTTTGATTCGGCCGTAGTCTTAGAAATGCTATGATTTTTCTCTTAGTCACTCGGAAGTGACCTATCTTTGATGTATGTCGACTGGTCTTTCGCAGAAATCTTGCGAGCTTGTGGCTCGTTATACTGAGTTGGAGAACAAGCATATCCAGCTCGAACTTGATCTGAAGCTTGTCCAGGAGAACTTCACAAAGGCGAAGGAGGAGGCAAAAGGTATATTTTGTGAGAACCTTGATGACTGCCCTTATTTTTTGTCCATTCCTGAGTCTGATCTCACTGTCATTTTGCAGATAAACTGAAGGATGTTCTGAAGAAGAAGGACCTTGACCTCGCCGAGGCGCAGAAAGCGGCTTCGGACAAGACGAAACTCGCAGAAGAAAAGTTGGCTTCAATCAGCAAACTTGAAGATGAGAATACCAATCTGAAAGCTGCTCTTGACGCGGCCAACAAGGAGGTCAGCCGACTGAAGAATGACAAGATAGCCCTGAGTGACAAGAAGAACGACTTAGAGGCTTATCTGGGAGGGCTCGCCAAGAAGTTATTCCTCATGCTCGAAGGTAACCCCTTATATCCGACTGACTTGCAATCATTGACTTATTGTAGGATTGTTAGCTCATCCTCGGATCGTATCCACAGAATTCTGCCAAAACTTTGAAGAGGAGACTAGTCGAGTGGACACTGGTGCTTGGATCCCATCAACTCTCCTGTCAAGGATGAAGCCGCCATGAACGTGTTCCGTCTCGAGTCTCGCGTTGATGTTGTGGTCGACTATCTTGCGAGACTGAAGGTTGCAACATCGCGCATCGACACAGCACTCTGGCTAGGAGAAACACTTCAGAACGACCTCAAGTCTCTGATGACTCGACTGAACGAAGTTCCAAGTCGAGTGCAAGAATGGAAGAAGTCTTCTGCCAGGTGTGGTGTCGACGTTGCTTTGTCTCTGGTCCGTGTTCACTGCAAGGACGCGCGAGAAGACAAGCTGGCGTTTCTTAAGGTGGCCAATACCAAGAAGTATGACTTCCGATCTTTCATGGAGACCTTCATTGCTGCTGCCACTCGGATCACAGATGGAATCGACCTGGACGAGTTCGTTGCGCCTTCCAGTCCTCCGCAGGAGGAGTAAAAAACTTCTATGCTTGATGCCTTAAATTTCCCTCGGAAGGCCGAGTGGTTTTTGTAACCGATAAACTTTAACAGGCTTGGTGCCTGAGCACTTCTGGATCTGTAGGACGCTATCTGAACTTGGGTTTGCTGTTGAATATGTTTGCATTTGCCTTCGAACGATCATTGTCCTTCGCTCGGAATATATACTAGTGTTTGTGATGCATTTTTGCAGGTAGGGACGAAGCACAAATTGCAATCGACATGTACCTCGTCATGCTTAGGCGAGCACTGGGCTGCAGCTAAGCCTCCCGAGTGGGAGGTTTGCTCTCCACTCGGTAAGATTTTCAAAAAACTTAGGTGAGCACTGGACTGCAGCTAAGCCTCCGAGTGTGAGGTTTGCTCTCCACTCGGCAGGATTTTCAAAAACTTAGGCGAGCACTGGGCTGCAGCTAAGCCCCCGAGTGGGAGATTTGCTCTCCACTCGGTAGGATTTTCAAAAAACTTAGGCGAGCACTGGGCTGCAGCTAAGCCCCCGAGTGGAAGGTTTGCTCTCCACTCGGTAGGATTTTCAAAAACTTAGGCGAGCACTGGGCTGCAGCTAAGCCCCCTAGTGGGAGGTTTGCTCTCCACTCGGTAGGATTTTCAAAAACTTTGGCGAGCACTGGGCTGCAGCTAAGCCCCCGAGTGGGAGGTTTGCTCCTCCACTCGGTAGGATTTTCAAAAACTTAGGCGAGCACTGGGCTGTAGCTAAGCCCCCGAGTGGGAGGTTTGCTCTCCACTCGGTAGGATTTTTGTGGCGTACTTCCGAAGGAGAAGGCAACACTCGACCTGCGCTTCGTCCTCCTTGCGGGTCGCACATTGTATTTGTGGCGTAGCTCGGAAGGAGAAGGAAGCAGTCGACCTGCGCTTTGTCCTCCTTGCAGAGCGCACGTTGTATTTGTACTTAGGCGAACACTAGGCTGCAGCTAAGCCCCCGAGTGGAAGACTGGCTCAGCACTCGGTAGGATTTTGTTTAAACTTAGGCGAGTACTTGGACTGCATCTAAGCCTCCGAGTGGAAGGCTGGCTTAACACTCGGTAGGATTTTGTTTAAACTTAGGCAAGTACTTGGATTGCAGCTAAGCCTCCGAGTGGAAGGCTGGCTTACCACTCGGTAGGATTTTGTTTAAACTTAGGCGAAACGGATTCGCAGCTAAGCCTCCGAGTGGAAGGCTGGCTTACCACTCGGTAGGATTTTGTTTAAACTTAGGCGAAATGTATTCGCAGCTAAGCCTCCGAGTGGGAGGCTGGCTCACCACTCGGTAAGGATTTTGTTTAAACTTAGGCAAAACGGATTCGCAGCTAAGCCTCCGAGTGGGAGGATGGCACACCACTCGGTAAGGAATTTGTTTAAACTTAGGCGAAACGGATTCGCAGCTAAGCCTCCGAGTGGGAGGCTGGCTCACCACTCGGTAAGGTTTTGTTTAAACTTAGGTGAAACGGATTCGCAGCTAAGCCTCCGAGTAGGAGGCTGGCTCACCACTCTGTAAGGATTTTTTTTACAAACTTAGGCGAAACGGATTCGCAGCTAAGCCACCCACTGGGGGAATGCTTTATGTGGACAAAAGTAACAACAATCACTGGGAAAATTATAAAATGCTTGTCTTTGATAAATAAACTACAGAAGTACTTTTATTACAACTCATCCGAGTGAATACTTAAGTATAAAAGGGGCGGAGTAGCTCCGCGTTCCACGCTCGGGGCTCGTCAATCTGGTGCTCGACATTGTAAAGGCGGTACGCCCCATTGTGGAGAACTTTGGTGACGATGAAGGGACCTTCCCAAGTAGGAGCAAGCTTGTGTGGCTTATGCTGATCCACTCGGAGAACCAAGTCTCCCTCTTGGAAGGCTCGACTCTTCACGTTTTTGGCATGGAATCGACGCAAGTCCTGCTGATAAATGGTCGATCGGATCAAGGCCATCTCTCTTTCTTCTTCTAGAAAGTCGACTGCGTCCTGTCGGGCTTATTCTGCTTCAGCTTCAGTGTAGAGTTTGACCCGAGGTGCGTTGTGAAGCAGGTCACTCGGCAGGACTGCTTCAGCTCCATAAACTAAGAAGAACGGAGTTCTCCCAGTCGATCGATTAGGTGTGGTCCTTAATCCCCAAAGTACTGATGGAGGTTCATCGACCCATGCGCCAGCTGCGTGCTTGAGGTCGCGAATCAGTCGGGGTTTCAGTCCTTTGAGAAATAAACCATTTGCTCGTTCCGCCTGCCCATTCGACTAGGGGTGAGCGACTGAAGCATAGTCGACTCGTGTGCCCTGAGACGTGCAGAAGGCTCTAAATTCTTCGGAATCGAAGTTCGACCCATTATCAGTGATGATGCTATGGGGAACTCCGTATCTGAATACCAACTCCCTGATGAAGCAGACAGCAGTGCCGGCATCAAGATTCTTGATGGGTTTAGCTTGAATCCACTTAGTGAACTTGTCGACTACCACCAGCACATGGGTGAAACCGCTTCTGCCTGTTCTTAGTGGTCCAATTATATCCAATCCCCATACAGCGAACGGCCAGACGAGTGGGATGGTCTTCAAGGCTGAGGCGGGCTTGTGTGACATATTGGAGTAAAATTGACATCCTTCGCACTTGTCGACTATCTCCTTTGCCATTTCATTTGCTCTCGGCCAGTAAAATCCCGCTCGGTATGCTTTAGCCACAATGGTCCGAGAAGATGCATGATGGCCACAGGTTCCCGAGTGGATATCGTCAAGGATGATCCGACCTTCTTCTGGTGTTATACATTTCTGACCGACTCCAGTCGCGCTCTTCCTGTACAACTGTCCCTTTATCACGGTAAAGGCTTTGGATCAGCGGATGATCTGTCGAGCCTCTTCTTCATACTCTGGGAGCTCTTTCCTTAATATATACGCGATGTACGTCACTGTCCAGTCGGGAGTGATGACCAATGCTTCCATGATCAGGTCAACCACTGCTGGAACTTCTACTTCAGTCGGATCTGTGACACTTTTTGGCTGCGGAGCTTCTTCGGTAGAAGGATCTTCCTGAACTAATGGAGTATGGATATGTTCCAAGAACACATCACTGGAAATGGCTTCTCTCTTGGAACCTATCTTCGCCAAATCATCAGCTACTTGATTCTTCAGTCGGGGTATATGATGGAGCTCTAACCCTTCAAATGTCTTCTCCAGCTTCCTGACCGCATTGTAGTAACCAGTCATGGCTGGGCTTCTAGCGTCCCACTCCTTCATCACCTGATTGACCACCAAATCTGAATCGCCATAAACCATAAGGCGATGGACGCCGAGTGAAATGGTCATGCGCAACCCGTACAAAAGTGCTTCGTATTCTGCTTCATTGTTGGAGGAATCAAAGTGGATCTGGAGCACATATCTGAGCTTATCTCTTCGGGGGAAACCAATACTACCCCAGCACCGGAAGCATTCAACGTCTTAGAACCGTCAAAGAACATGGTCCAGTGCTCCGAGTGAACTTGAGTTGGCAGTTGTTGTTCAATCCACTCGGCGATGAAATCTGCTACTGCTTGGGACTTAATGGCTTTCTTTGCCTCAAACTCGATATCAAGGGGAATGAGTTCAATCGCCCACTTTGCCAATCAACCAGTTGCATCTCTGTTGTGCAAAATTTCTGATGATGGGGTATCGCTGACGACTGTAATGGAATGATCAGAGAAATAGTGAGCAACCTTCTTCGTGGTCATGTAAATCCCATATACAAGCTTCTGATAATGAGGGTATCTTTGCTTCGATGGGGTCAATACTTCGGAAAGATAATATACTGGGCGCTGAACTTTGAAGGCTTTCCCTTCTTCTTCCCGCTCGACCGTATGAACTGTACTGATGACTTGTCATGTAGCTGCAATGTAAAGAAACAGGGGCTCTTTGCTGACTGGGGCAGCAAGCACCGGCTGGGGGGAGAGCAGAGCTTTAAGTTCTGCAAACGCTGCATCAGCTTCTGGAGTCCACTGGAACTTGTCTGACTTCTTCATCAGTCGGTAAAGAGGCAATGCCTTTTCACCGAGGCGAGAGATGAATCGACTTAATGCGGCCAAGCATCCAGTAAGTTTCTGGACATCGTGCACACGCACGGGGCGTTTCATTCAGAGTATAGTACCAACCTTTTCCGGGTTGGCGTCGATTCCTCGTTCGGAAACGAGAAAACCGAGTAACTTTCTGCCAGGAACTCCGAATGTGCACTTTGATGGATTAAGCTTGATATCATACCTCCTGAGATTGGCGAATGTTTTAGCGAGGTCAGTCAATAGGTCGGAACCCTTCCGTGATTTGACCATAATATCATCCATGTATGCTTCCACGTTCCGACTGATTTGAGTGAGCAAACACTTCTGAATCATCCTCATGAACGTGGCTCCGGCATTCTTGAGGCCGAATGGCATGGTGACATAGCATAAGCATCCGAATGGGGTGATAAAAGCTGTTTTGATCTCGTCGGGTCCATACAGATGGATCTGATGATAACCGGAATAGGCGTCTAAAAAAGACAGGCGCTCACATCCCACAGTCGAGTCGACTATTTGGTCGATGCAGGGGAGAGGAAAATGATCTTTCTGGCAGGACCGATTGATATGTTTGAAATCAATGCACATGCGAAGTGACTTGTCCTTCTTGGGGACCATGACAACATTGGCGACGGCATGTTATTGATTTCCATGCTGTTGGAAATGGACACACTTGTGATGATAATCACCCTCATGTGCCTTGCATGCATACCGGCAGGAACCCGGGAAAACCTCTGCCTTGGGTAGGCATGAGTTTGTCGCCGGTCTCCGTCAGGACGGTTATGTCTGGTATGGCATGGCAAGGTGATATGAGCGGTGACTCTGTTGGTTGAAATATATTCGTCATGCTAATCATGCAGGGAATACTTAAACCTCCTGAGTCGACCATAGATCGAGTCTTGTGCCAGTAACCCCCATACTTGTTTCGTACTACCACTCGTCTCTACAGCAAGTAGAGTACGGTTCAGTAAGTTGTCAACCTCTTTCTAGCACACACCGTACAGAGAGGCCATGGTGGAAGATACCGGTTGTAGCTGGTAGGCAGGCCACCTGGTCCGGGGGCATGGGTGTTTCCGGTTGGGACCGAGAGGGCAGGCCACCCCTTAGAGCGCGCGATATAAATTTGATCCCATGCCACGCGAGGTTGTAGCCTCCCCACTTAGAGTTTGCTTAACAGGTGTCGTGGGTGATTCCAGACACGTGTGAGATAAGCTGGTGTGTGCAAGTTAGGTGTGTTTTCAACAAAAAGACCGTAGACGGAATTAGTCCCGATGGACTAAAGAAATCCGTTACTCGTGGGTAAAGAGTACACCCTCTGCAGAGATTAAACCTATTCGAATAGCCGTGTCCATGGTTAAGGATTACAGTCTGGGATGGGTCAAGTGTCGGTCTTAGTGTCGATCTTCGGAGGTGAAACTGTTAACCAGAACTGGAACTACTACCTGTGACTTGTGATAATTATGATTATTATTATTGTTGACTAACCCGTGATATTATTGTTATTATCGAGAATCTCTGGGATGGTTCTACCTCCGGGATATTCACTATGATTGTTTATTTTAAAGCCCTTTGTGTGGTGTCACTCAGACGCCCGACTGTGGCATTTCTTTTAAAGCCCTTTTATGTGGTGTCCCTCAGACGCCCGACTGTGGCATTTCTTTTAAAGCCCTTTATGTGGTGTCGCTCAGACGCCCGACTGTGGCATTTCTTTTAAAGCCCTTTATGTGGTGTCGCTCAGACGCCCGACTGTGGCATTTCTTTTAAAGCCCGTTATGTGGTGTCGCTCAGACGCCCGACTGTGGCATTTCTTTTAAAACCCTTTATGTGGTGTCGCTAAGACGCCCGACTGTGGCTTTGCTTGTTATTTATTTCATAAATTTTAATACTACTATGTTATTGCAATTTTATAAATAACTTGCTTGCACGCATCAGAGATTTATTTATCTTTTGTGACTGACGTCATGAGCATAAAATATTTTCAGCACATCATTGTTATATTATACCTGTGTTCATAATGTTTGCGAGTACATTCAAAGTACTCACTGGCTTGTCCCTGGCTATTGTCTTGGCCAGATTTTCTTGCACGAAGAGGAGCGACGCGATGACAGCCCCGGAACCTAAGTAATGGAGATAGCAGCCTCGCGAAGATAGGAGTTAACCTGGTCAGCTGTTCCCGTGGGAAATGGAGTCCCATAGACACTGATGTTTCACAACCCGCTTCCGCCATCAACCACTAGAAACCATTTGTTGTACTCACAGGCCAGAATGGCCTTGTACTACATATTTTGTTTTCTGCTTGGAATTTCTGTATCAAGTTGGAGCCTCATCAGCTAACAGTAATCCTGGGGCTGATGAGCACGACGGTCTTTTCTGGAAATTTATTACCCGGAAAACCGGTCGTGACAGACTTGGTATCAGAGCCAGGCTGACCATTGGCTAATCCTATCTTAGCCAGGTCGAAAAACTTAGGCAAACCAACCCACTAGACCTTAGCCAAACCCCAGCCAAGCTTCCCGTGCAAGATAGCCACACAGTGACCCCGACACTTTTGGCAGTCGGTGCCCAACCTATCAGCCTAGCCTGTCGGTCACACACCAGTGACCGATGGTAAAAATGTCTCATTCGCAAGCGTGCGAAAGAAGACTCCGTTCCCTTTTTTCTATAAAAAGGGCACGCTAGCCCCAACCCAGCACAGCACAACCTCGAACCCAGCCACAATGCCTGGCCCCATAGTGCACAATGAGACCACAGCAACCAACCTTGGAGGTTTTGTGACCATCCTCGCAAACCTCACCCGTCGTGCCTATGCGTTAGAGGAGCCACCAGAATATATTGTGTACCAAGGACCCTTGAGCGGTGAAGAACGTCAATTCTGGGCCACTGTACACATCTACGGTAGGGGTATAGTACCCGAGCGCCCCTACAGGTTCACCGGAAGAACAACTTCCTTTGAGCCACAAGCCATACAACTAGCTGCTCGAGAGGCTATAGTTCATCTCAGGCACTTGTCGCCCAGAGTTAACTTGCCTGCCTAAAATGGCGTGATAAGCACTCTGGAAATCCACAACTTCGAATGTTAACTTTTCTTTGCGGAAATGCTTTGAATCGCCTAAAACCATATCAAGAGCAATTTGGCCGAGTGATTTTAGCCTTTTTTCCAGGAATGACTCCATGGAAACTCATGTTGCTGGAACTGAGTCTGGACAATGGAATGCCCATTCCCTTCAGCGTGTCCGCATACAATATGTTCAGTCCGCTGCCACCGTCCATCAGAACCTTAGTCAGTCAAGTGCCTTCGATGACTGGGTCGACCACCAAAGCTTGCCTCCCAGGGGTGGATATGTGTGTCGGATGATCAGACTGGTCGAATGTGATGGCGGTCTGAGACCACTTCAGATAACTGGGTTTTGCCGGAGCAACCATATTCACTTCCGGTTGATAACTTTCAATCGACTTTTGCTCTCAACATCAGGAAAAATCATCAGGGTGGAATTAACATGGGGGCATCCTTCATCACCGTCCTCTTTGTCCTCAATCTTGTCCGACTCCTTTTCTTTATCCTTGGGTTGTTTCCCTTGAAACTGCTGGATTAAGAGCCGGCACTGGCGAGTGGTATGTTTCGGATAAATGAAGTTACCCTCTTCATCTTTCTTCGTGTGGATGTGGCATGACAAATCCATCACGTCATTTCCTTCCTTGTCCTTCACCTTCTTGGGGTTCCAAGATCCTTTGGGCTTCCCTTTAAACTTGCCCTGAGTCACGGCCAAGGCTTCTCCAGGAGAAGCTGGCTCGGCTTTCCGCTTCTGCTTCCGACTGGAGTTCCCTTTTTTCGACTGGCTTGGCTTGTACTTGCCACTCCGGAGTCGATCCTCTTCTTCCCCATTGGCATATTTGGTGGCGATTTCCATCATTCGACTCAGAGTTATGTCTCCGGTCCGACTAAACTTCAAACTTAACTCTCTGTTCTTAACGTCTTCCTTGAAGGCACAAACTGTTTGGTGATCAGATACGTTCTCCACCGTATGATGCAATGTGATCCACCTCTGGATGTAATCTCTCAGGGTTTCATTCGACTTTTGTACGCAAACCTGCAGCTCTGTCAGACCTGCAGGCCGTTTGCACGTCCCTTCAAATGTCCTGACAAATACTCGGGCAAGATCTTCCCAAGTGTAAATGCGGCTAGGAGCCAACTGATTTAGCCAGGCTCTGGTCGAGCCCTCCAACATAAGAGGTAAGTGTTTCATGGCCACCTCATCATTACCACCGCCAATCTGAACAGCCACTCGGTAGTCCTCAAGCCAAGTATCGGGCTTAGACTCACCAGTGAACTTACTCACCCCAGTCGCCAACCTGAAGTTGGAAGGGATCACCACGACTCTGATGGCTCTGCTAAAACACTCTGGTCTTGAGACATGAACTCGGCTGCTGGTGGGCGCATCTCTGTCATGCCCTTCTCGATGAGCTCTGTTCCGGTCGACCAGACCTTGCACGATAAAGGACCTCGCGTCAAAGCATGGTTCTCTGGGGTCGACTGGAACCCTTCGCCCAACACTGTGTTGGCGTCTGTCATCTTGCTGCCGAGGGGCGTAAGACCCACCCCTTGGGGGAGGAGTGGGCACTCGACGCCGATCATCGCGATCGAATAGGTCATCATACTGATCACGTCGACCCCCACGTCCCTCACGCCGCATGGGCGATCTCGGGCTATGGGCCGACTGGACTGTATTCGCAGCGACGGATTGACTGTGAATCCTATTACGCGACTGCGATACAGCTGAATTTTGATCTCCTGCTGCCTGGAGCAAATCTCTGATCTGCATCAAGCCTTGCCAGCCTCTAACTGAGAGGGCTGAATCGACTCCGCTATACGGGCTGCAGCTGCCAGATTCTGAATTGGGGTTCGATATACCTGAGTCGGTGGCGGAAAGAGTTGACGTCGGCTAAAGTCTGGAACTCGTTGCCGCGCGCGCTCGTCGAGTGCTCGCTGGAGGTTCTCCAGTCGAGTGCGCTCAGCCAAGTTGGCCAAACGCGCGTCCTCCAAGGCGCGAGCTTCGGGGGTTTCTCCTACGATAGGAGTATGCAGAGCATCCATGTTCCGGCGGCGAAGATCTTCTCTTTGCAACGAAGTGAGTGGCTCGGGTTGATACTCCTCGTGGACCTGAGCTGGGTCGCCTCCACCGTCCCCTCCGTCGGTGTGGGGGAAACCGGGAGGACTACGAGCTGGCCATCCAAAGATGTGCCTAAATGTCCGCTCAGCTCAGCTATATACATGTATTGTAGAGTCGTTAGTTGCTCAACTTCCTAAGTATTTATGGATGCCCTGTGTTTTCCTCTCTTCTTGTTGGCCTGTTGAACCTACTAAAACCACCACCGAGGGAGCAAGGAGGTGGCCAGCAAAACACAAATTGCTTTACTAAATCCGACCAAAAAAGTGCTAACAAAGACCACACAGGAGTAGGACAGGAGTTATCAGGGCATGTAGTGGCAAACAAACAAACACAATCTCCAAGGAGAGAACAGAGGGAAATGGGAAAGGGAGAATTAAGAGTCGGAACCCTAGGACTAGGAGTGGAGGCACTAATACATCTGGTGGACGGCTCACTAAAATATGCCTCAAGAATCGGAACACGTACCTTTCCTTAAACTAGCCTTATCTCATCTGACATAAAACAGCAAATACTCTATTTTTTGTTGTTGTAAAATCGATGCACTAAAATACAGTACCCGTTAACCAACACAAAGAAATCCTGGGAACACGTGACAGCCTCTGAAATCCTGCGCGCTAGCCGTTATACTATAGCTAGGAACGATTCTTTCTCGACGCAAACACCACCCCCACTTCACCTCCACAAATATAAGAGCATTTAGATCACTACTGAGGGAGTACATATCAGCACTCACTAGAAAAATTGATCAAATTATCATTCAATCGTGACCCAAAACACCACCATTCCACATGCCTAGCAAGCAACAACTCCACAAAAAAAAAGACTAGCAAGCATCTCGTGCATAATCTGCATCTCGTTTATTTCTTTAAGGTTTTGGAAATGGAAGTATTTTATTCCAATTTAATTGTTTTCATTTCATTGCAGATGCTGAGCTACTTCACCACCAACAGCCTGGTTATTTTTCGCCTCTGCATGAGCAGGAAGATGAAAGATGCCCTTGAAATGATAGATGAACTGGTTGTGGAGATGAATAATTTTCACTTCCTCCAACATGCCGAGGCACCGACCATTGATCATCCGCAAACACACTCTCATGTAAATGAATCAGAGATAGTTGGAAGGCAAAATGACAAGGAACAAGTGGTGAAGATATTGCTCGATCACTCCGACAACAGCAATGATGATAATAGTAATGTCATGGTGCTCCCCGTAGTTGGTATGGGGGGAATTGGTAAGACCACTCTTGCCCAACTTGTCCATAATGATCAGAGGGTGAAGCATCATTTTGAGTTGGTCTTATGGGTTTGTGTCTCTCACAAGTTCGTTATTGAAGAAACCATCCGATCTATAATAGAAGTGGCCACCGTGGAACAATGTGATTTGACTCAGATGGAGGCATTGCAGAAGGAACTTTGTGGTGTTTTGGGCAACAAAAGGTACCTCCTAGTGCTGGATGATGTTTGGAATGAAGATGGACAAAAGTGGGATGCTATGAGATCATTGCTAAACTTACATGCCGGCTCCGGAAGTGCTATAATTGTGACAAGCCGCAGCAATCAAGTTGCTTCTATCATGGGCACACTTCCTCCACATCAGATATCACTTCTGAATGAGGATGAATCATGGGAGCTTTTTCGCAGAATCGCATTTGGGAGGGAAGTGGAGAAGCAAGAGGAATTGATTTCAATGGCTAAGTGTATTGTGCACAAGTGTGAGAGATTGCCCCTTGCTATCAAGGCTACATCAGCTTTACTTTGTTCAAAGAATCACGGTCAGTGGGTTTCTGTTATGGACAGTGATGTGTGGAAGGATGACATCGTCACAACTACTGGAATTGTACCTGCACTACAGCTGAGCTATGATCACTTGTCATCAGAAGAAAAAATATGCTTTTCCTTCTATGCTATTTTCCCCAAGTACAGATGGATGGATAAAGAGATGTTAATCCAGCTATGGATGGCAAATGACTTTATTGCATCAGAAACAAGAGGCCAAGAAATTTTTGATGTGCTAGTTTGGAGATGTTTTCTCTTAGATGTGGAGATTCAACGAGATAACTTCATGTACCAACCAACCACTTGCAAGATGCATGATCTCATGCATGATCTTGCTCACCATGTAAGTGGAAATGATTGCTTCATTCTGCAAGAATCTTCATCATGTAAAGAAATTCTGCAAGGATGCACACATGCTAGTTCATTACAGCATGAGGTTCGACACTTGACACTTGATTATATCAGCAATGATACTATTGCAGCCATGAAGGAAATTCTAGCTCCACGACCCCGCACGATATTAATCCAGGATATATCCAAGTCTCTGAGTATGGCCAAGAAAAAATCCATGTCCTTGCGAGCATTGAATACACTCTCGATCAAGAAAAATTTGATAAATTTGAAGCATCTTCGCTATCTAGATTGTTCTAAGTCCAATATTTCTACATTGCCTGAAGCCACTACCATGTTGTATAGCTTGCAAACATTGAAGCTCATTGATTGCAAAGAGCTTAAGAAATTGCCAGAAGGCATGAGATATATGAGCAGTCTTCGGCACATCCTCCTTGTTGGGTGTGAGAGTTTGAGCCGCATGCCACGGGGTATTAGTCAGCTGACTTCTCTACACACTTTGACGGATTATTTCATTGATTACGATGCAGGTTGTGGAATTGATCAACTGAAAAATCTGAATCTAGGTGGTGGTCTTTCTTTGTCGGAGCTGAGAAAAGTGCATAGTGCAGAAAATGCTAAAGAAGGCAATATATCCCCCAAGCATAAATTGAAACGATTATCACTCGATTGGTATGGCAATATATCCGTCAGAAGTTATGAAGATGAAGTAGATAGTAATGCAGATGAAATATTAGAGGCCCTTCGTCCTCACACAAATCTTGAATCTTTATTGTTAATTAGTTATAGTGGTGCCAAATTCTCATCATGGATGCACAACCCTACACTGTTAGAGCATATCAGTGAACTTTCTCTGGGCTACTGCAAGAACTGCAAGGATCTTCCACCATTATGGCAGCTCTCCTCTCTCAGGCTCTTGTCATTGGTTAGTTTGGATGGCTTAATTAACAAGTATGTGTGTTGGTAATGATGATACAGACAATGGGGAATCCTGTATGTCCCCAACACCGTTCTTTCCTAAGCTGAAAAGCATGATAGTTTCCGACATGGCTAAGCTAGAGAGATGGTACCAGAAGGTGGAAGGAGAAGTAGCGGTTGTATCATTCCCTCAGCTCAAGAGGCTGCATATTTCTGAATGCCTAAGGTTAGAGACACTACCGGAGGGACTCCTGCAGCAGCTCCCAGCCCTGGAGAAACTACATATCACATACTGCCCCAACTTGATGGGAGCCTTCTCAAGAGGTGGCGCCTGCTGGAATTTGATTCAAGCAATTCCAAATAAATCACCGAATTTGGCTCACGGACTTCCACGGAGACCCAGGTGCTAAATGGTTAGCTTGCCTTTGATTGGGATGCCTGCGCTTGCGTATTCTGATGCCAGCCTCGTGGGATATGTCAAAACTCCAAAGAAACTGTAGCTCTTGTTATCACGCCATGCAAACATTGCTCAACTGCATAGACTGAGATTTTCGTTCCCAGTCAAGTCTGTTCTTGTCGTAAAACAGAGGTTGTCTAATTAAATGTTCTCCTCTGCTCTGCTGCCTACTTACATGCCTTGCAGAGTTTTTGTTCTTGAAGCAATCAACCAAACCATCTGGGTACGTACTGCATTCATTCGTTAAGCTCTCCACGAATATCTAACAAAATGCAGACTGTCTTCACTCCAAATGGAGGGAAAAGAAAGTGTCACAACAATCGTTGCCATGGGAATAAATACTAGTGACACTTGATTTATCATGGTGTCCTGCAAAATATAGGGAATGAAATACTAGTGATATCTGGTGGGAATGAACTTTGTTTTTTTCGCTTGTCCAATCACTATAACAGAAAAGAAGAAAAAGAAAAATGAAGGAGCAAGGCAAAGGTCAACCCACTGATAACATCATTATTAGGGTAATACTGCATATTCTGTTTCAGATTGGCCTACTTGAAGATGACAGAACATAACTCAGTTAGGAGCACTAATTGGTAACACATGTACGCAATCATATCAGTATAAAAAGCACACATACAGATAACTGATACTCACAGGCTCACATTGCTTTGACAAACAAACACATAAGGAAGGGACCAGAAACATTGCCTTATCTGAAAATAGAAAGGCAAAGTTTTCGCATGGCAGAATAGGCGAGCTCCCCC
>NC_041386.1:748062089-748067551 GCF_002162155.2 Triticum dicoccoides | reverse complement strand
AACCGGCTCTTGTTGCTCTGTTTTTCCTCTGTTCTCACCTCTGTCTCCATTCCGTCAAGCAGCGGCAGTGCGTACTGAGTCCATGAAAACTAGCAAGAGACCAAAGGAGGTGGCAACAAGAACAAATTGGTTTATTAAAGCAGATGCAGCGCTAATAGTAGTTCACTGATGGGAAATCAGTTTTGTTGAAATGAGAATATATCCGGCTGAAGACCATTCATGTCCCCTCTCAAATTCGTATAGATTTAAAGAAAAAGTTCATCCATTTGAAAAAACATCCATTCAAAAAAATTCTTCAATTTAAAAGAAAATCAACTATTCTGTAAAAAGTTCATCCAATTTGAAAAAAGTTCCTCTATTCTGAAAAGATGTCATCAATTTTGAAAAAAGTTCATTGATTTTAAAAAAAAAGTTTATCAATTTGAAAAGAGTTCATCGATTTTAAGAAAAAGTTCACGAATTTTGAAGAAAAAGTTCACGCATTTAGCAAAAAGAAAAAGAGCCGAACAAAAGCGTTCCAAGAAAAGAGAAAGAGTTCCGCAACCAAAAAGTGGATAAAAAGGAAAAAGTATGTGATCAGTCGAGATGGCCCAGTGGTTAGTTCACTATCCTCTAAACAGAGAGATCTTTGGTTTGAACCTGGAAGTCGCACCATTTTTTAGAAGTGTTTAACGAAAAAGGAGAAAAGGTTAGACAGGGCCGGGCCAGCTCGCAGGAGGAGCGCCGTTTGCCAAATTCCCTATAACGGCGCCTGAAGCGTCAAATAGGATCTGCCCTGGAGTCCTTCCTTTTTTTGAGTGGGAACTGGGGTCCTCCTATTCAGGGCTTTTACGAACAAATAGCCGAGCAAAGGGTCTTAAGTATTCTATATGGGCTGTCAATTGCACAGCCCAATAATTCACTTTATATATTTTGAAAAAAAATTGACACATTTTAAAAATATTATGAAAATTCATATATTGCGAAGAATGGAAAATGCCCATTTATCTCAATACAATAACCATACATATATATGCAATGAAAGTTTCATCCTCGCGCTTTAAAATGCTTATGTGTAGAAAGAAAATATTCATCTATTGTTTTTGAAGGATCATATAATTGAAAGAGTTGTTCGTTCATGTCTGGATAAATGTTCATATACCTAAAAACAATGTTCAAGAATTTTTGTAGAAAATAAAAGAAGATTGCAAGAATTAAAAAGCATAAGTAAAATAAATAAAAATATAGGAAATAAAATTGAAGAAAATGGACAACAGAAAAAAATGATGAAAATGAAATGAAAAAGTGTGAAATATCCATCAAATATATGTGTAGGTTTTGAAATTAAATTTAATGGAGGAAACATTAATCTGTTTAACACTAGATACCCTGAAATGCAACGTGTAGAATTTTAAAAACACTAGAATTCTTTCTGAATTTCTTAACAATTTGTGGAAGCTAAATATTTGAACTTTTAAAAATGGTGATAAAACAAAATTGTGGAATCTATGAAATAAATAAATTTTATGAATAATCCATAAAAGATCATTTGAATACTTATTTTGGATGAATGGGAATCTGCCCTAATTGTTCGACCTCTTGTCCTCTGATTGGTGGCAAGAGACCAGGGAATTCAACAATACAAAACTGAGCGTACATCCATCCATACTGTACTTTTGAAAACTAATTCAAACTTGAATGTCTGTATATCATATTTCGTCCAATACAAGAACGACATCAGCGCTTATTCCTACTGTTGTGAAGAGTTGATCATATTTCCATGTGACAAATGCGCAGGCACAAAACGCTTTTGTCTTCTGAAGACGATCTGTGGGGGGTTCAAGATTAAGATTTGTGGAGGCTCGGTCATTGTATGACAAACCAGCTTAGTAAGTAGAAATAATGAAAACCCGGCCGTCTTTGTATGCATTCCATCGACCGCGCGGAGGAAACAATGGAAAAAAGTGCGCCTTCCGCGTTGGTATGCAAGCTAGCCTCGTAGTGAACGCCGTAGCATTCTTCCTTGCAGCTGGACGTACAAACTTAGGTACGCGGAGTCTAGTTCAGGGGGTGTTTGGTTCCAGGGACTTTTTTGTGTTGGGATTAAAAAAAGTCCCTAGCAAACCAAACAGGGGGATTTTTTTGAGACTTTTTGCTAAAAGTCTTTAGAAACACCTCCTTGAGAGTCTTTTTCAAAAAGTTCCAGGGACTAAAAAAAATCCTAGGACTAGAGAAACAAACACCATCTCAAATTCCTCGTGAACGACCCTCGAGCCAACCTCCACATCGGGAGAGTCGTCATCAGATCACCGCAACGGACCACCCACTGATTGATTTGAGCCACTCACCGGCGCCGACATGTTCCTTTCCTGGCGCCGTAGCTGGGCAGCGTGGTCGCCAAGGTCGGTGACGCGCTGGTGGGCGAGCTGCTGCGGGCGTGGGGGCCACCTTGCTGCCGTCCAGTGCATTATGCTGGATGCCGAGGCCAAGAGCCGCACCAACCCTGCTGTTCGCCGGTGGATGACGGACCTCAAGACTGCCGTCTACCAAGCTGACGACATCCTTGATGCCTTCCGATGCGAAGCTTTGAGCGGTCGCGCCGCTCACATCCACCACTCCACCACACGTAAGGTTGATCCACGTCCTACCTTCTTCCCACTCCGACTGTATTTGAAGTTCAATCTCAACATAGAAGCCTTTTAATTTCAGTTTTATTGGTTTTTCTATCAGGCGCTGAGCTACTTCACCGTCAATAGTCCGGTTGTTTTCCGTCTATCCATGAGCAGGAAGATGAAGGATGCCCTTGAGATGATAGATGAACTGGTTGTCGAGATGAACAATTTTCACTTCCTACAACTTACCGAGACATCAACTGTTGATCATCCACAAACACACTCTCATGTTGATGAATCAGATATAGCCGGCAGACAAGATGAGAAGGAACAAGTGGTGAAGATATTGCTCGACCATGCCGCCAACAACAATAAGAATAACAATGTCATGGTGCTTCCCATAGTTGGTATGGGGGGAATTGGTAAGACTACACTTGCCCAACTTGTGCACAATGATCCGAGGGCGATGCATCATTTTGAGTTGGTCATACGGGTCTGTGTCTCTGATAAGTTTGTTATCAAAGAAATTATTCGATCTATTATACAAGTGGTTACAATGAACAAGTGTGAATTGACTGATATGGAAGCACTGCAGAAGAAACATGGTGAAGTGTTGGTAAAGAAAAGGTGCCTCCTAGTGTTGGATGATGTTTGGAATGAAGATAGACAAAAGTGGGATGAGATGAGATCATTGTTGTGCTCACGTGTTGGCTCAGGTAGTGCAATAACTGTGACAAGTCGAAGTGATCGAGTTGCTTCTATCATGGGCACACTTCATCCACATATGATATTTGTTCTAAATGAGGACCAATCATGGGAGCTTTTTCGTAGAAGCACATTTGGAAGCGGAGTGGAAAAACAAGGGGAATTGATTTCAGTTGCTAAGAGTA
Source organism: Triticum dicoccoides (assembly GCF_002162155.2). NCBI lineage: Eukaryota > Viridiplantae > Streptophyta > Magnoliopsida > Poales > Poaceae > Triticum > Triticum dicoccoides. Next base: position 748,064,070 of record NC_041386.1, on the reverse strand, counting down.
TTCTCCACAAGTGCAAGGGATTGCCTCTTGCTATCAAGACCATATCTGCTTTACTTCAGTCGAAGCATCATACTCAATGGTTCTCTGTCTTGGATAGTGATGTCTGGAAAGATGATATCCTCACATTTACCGGAATTGTACCCGCACTACAGCTAAGCTATTATCACTTGTCATCGGAAGCAAAAACATGCTTTTCAATCTGTGTTATTTTCCCCAAGGATAGCATGTTGGAGAAAGACACGTTAATCCAGCTATGGATGGCAAATGACTTTATTGCATCAGAAGCAAGAGGCGAACACATTTTTGATGTGCTAGTTTGGAGATCTTTCCTTCAAGATGTGGAGACTCAAGAAAAATTGCGCCCTGAACTTCGATATGTGAATTTTCATTCTGTTCAAGATGAGTTCACCCACCAACCAACTACTCCCTCCGTTCCTAAATAATTGTCTTTCTAGAGATTTCAACAAATGACTACATACGGAGCAAAATGAGTGAATCTACACTCTAAAACATGTCTACACACATCCGTATGTTGTAATTCATTTGAGATGGCTAGAAAGACAATTATTTGGGAACGGAGGGAGTACTTGCAAGATGCATGATCTTATTCATGACCTCGCTGAATTTATAAGCGGAAATGACTGCTCTATTCTGCAAGAATCTTCATCATGTCAAGAAAACTCCAGTTCATTACAGAATGAGGTCCGACATTTGTCACTTGAGTATGTCATTGATAATACTATTGTTGGAAATATGCCCTAGAGGCAATAATAAAATGGTTATTATTATATTTCCTCGTTCATGATAATTGTCTATTATTCATGCTATAATTGTGTTATCCGGAAATCGTAATACATGTGTGAATACATAGACCACAACATGTCCCTAGTAAGCCTCTAGTTGACTAGCTCGTTGATCAATAGATAGTCATGGTTTCCTGACTATGGACATTGGATGTCATTGATAACGGGATCACATCATTAGGAGAATGATGTGATGGACAAGACCCAATCCTAAGCATAGCACAAGATCGTGTAGTTCGTTTGCTAGAGCTTTTCCAAATGTCAAGTATCATTTCCTTAGACCATGAGATCGTGTAACTCCCGGATACCGTAGTAGTGCTTTGGGTGTACCAAACGTCACAACGTAACTGGGCGACTATAAAGGTATACTACGGGTATCCCCGAAAATATCTGTTGGGTTGACACGGATCGAGACTGGGATTTGTCACTCCGTATGACGGAGAGGTATCTCTGGGCCCACTCAGTAATGCATCATCATAATGAGCTCAATGTGACCAAGTGGTTGGTCACGGGATCATGCATTACGGTACGAGTAAAGTGACTTGCCGGTAACGAGATTGAACGAGGTATTGGGATACCGACGATCGAATCTCGGGCAAGTAACGTACCGATTGACAAAGGGAGTATACGGGGTTACTGGAATCCTCGACATCGTGGTTCATCCGATGAGATCATCGAGGATCATGTGGAAGCCAACATGGGTATCTAGATCTCGCTGTTGGTTATTGACAGGAGAGTCGTTTCGGTCATGTCTGCGTGTCTCCCGAACCCGTAGGGTCTACACACTTAAGGTTCGGTGACGCCGGGGTTGTAGAGATATTAGTATGCAGTAACCCGAAAGTTGTTCGGAGTCTCGGATGAGATCCTGGACGTCACGAGGAGTTCCGGAATGGTCCGGATGTGAAGAATTATATATAGGAAGTCCAGTTTCGGCAACCGGGAAAGTTTCGGGGGTCACCGGTATTGTACCGGGACCACCGGAAGGGTCCCGGGGGTCCACTGGGTGGGGCCACCTATCCCAGAGGGCCCCATGGGCTGAAGTGGGGAAGCGAACCAGCCCCTGATGGGCTGGTGCGCCCCCCTTGGGCCTCCCCCTGCGCCTAGGGTTGGAAACCCTAGGGGTGGGGGGCGCCCCACTTGGATTGGGGGGCAAGCCACCCCCTTGGCAGCCGCCCACC